>NW_025776179.1:0-244867 GCF_021130785.1 Homalodisca vitripennis
TAGGCTAAATTCATTTATATGGTCACAAACGTTAAATACGTTGGCTTCTAGCTAAGTTTGCTTACAAAATTATCTTTCTTTCCTATCGATTTTCCTTCGTTTCTCTCATCGGATACTTTACATAAGGCGCATGTAAAAGATAATCGTTGATTTCTAGCCAAAAACCCGTGAAATGACACGGCACCCCATCATTGAAATTAGTATTGGTAATGTATACAATGAAGGAACGTCCATCAGTTTTAATGTCCTATTGGTCAGTCCCATTGCCCGTGATGGTTTGCAGGCAGAGGCATAGTGATAGACAATAACACAATATTCTAGCCCAAAATAACAAATAGGTTTTGCCTAAACTACTATCAGCCTATAGTGAATACCTTTCATCTGTCTAGTAACAAGAAAATAAACTTTCCAATTTTGTCCGGATTATTGCTAGCTGAACCTGTTTGTAGAATGTATTCATTTGACTAATGGTTATCTTTAAACTGTGACAAGATAAGAATAATAAAATAAACAAAAATAATAAAACGAATAATAAGAGAAAATAAATATATTTTGTTATAAGACTCCCATCCGACACTAGCATGACTTATAAACATTACTAATTTTGTGGTTGTAATTTTTTTTTTACAATGACTCTAATTTATAAATTATTTTTAGTTTTACGTGAAAAATATGGATTATTAATTTTATTTATAAATCTGAAGGAGAACGATATTCATTGTCAGAACAAAAGTGTTTAATTTAATAAGAAATATGCATAATTAAAACCAGGTTGGACTGCCATGAGTATCCATATTGGTACTCACTCCATCCCATTATTTGTGGAGCCATTGGAAATTACAGCTGAATAACAGATTGAGTTAATTTTTTAATTAAATATTGTAAACTATAAAACCTTGAAATAATGTTTATGTTTTTTAATAAAGAGTAATTTTAACTAATAAATATCTTAAGCAAGGGAAATTTGAATTTTTGAAATCAAAGAGATCAACGTTGGGCAATTGTTACAAACATCATGTTTTCCATTAGGTAGTCACCAAACTTGATGTGTGGTTAGCCATTGTCTGCTCAAAGTTATTTCTAGTAAATATGGAAGACGGGGAACAATGATGAAATACATGACTTCAGTTATTAGATGAAAATGTTTTAGAAGTGGTTGAAGGAGTGATGAATTAAGGTTTACTAACAGTGACAATTTAGTTGAGATTTTTGATGATGATTACCGATGCTGACCCCGAGATTTTGTTGTGAGTGAACATGATAGTGATAGTGATAGAGCGATATCGAAATCAGTCCAGCCTGGTCCAAGCACATGCTACAAAGCGTAAAGATAATTTTTCCAAGTACAGACCAAAGCAAACATTTATCGTCCATTAAGAAACCTAGGTTATGTTGTTTCATAACCAACAAGAACCAACAACAATTATCTTATGGATTCTCAAAAATACATCAGAATAATCAAATCCATCGGAAGCCTGTAAGACTCCAACTTATTAATGTTTTAATCCCTATAATCCAGAAAAATGAGGCTGTAGGAATCAATCCCGGATATTATTGATTCTATGTCTAATTGTTCGCTCATATTGATTTTTTTATCCAGCTGTTTTTTTTGGACGAGGAAGTGTTAGTCATTACTAGTAACGAGAAACAAATCGAATATGCCCAACAGTGTTTTATAAAAATAGCTTTTAGTCCCTCATATCCAGATTGGCAAAGTGGAACAGATTTGTACAGTGGAAGAAATGAAAAACTTTATATGCACTCTTGATATGATTCGGGTCTGCAACAATTGCCGGGGAGCCTAGCCCATTACTGGCGACAAGACGACATGTACATCAGCCTGCATGTCCTGAAAATGAATGTCAAGGAATAGGTTTCGAGCTTCCTTTTGAGGATGTTTCATTTTTCGGGAACAATGAAACAGTGCAAGCAAGGTGGATAGGCTGAGTAAAGTATCTAATTTAGTCAACAATTTTGAATGAAAACCATTTTAAAAATCTTGTATCTTTCACTGAAAGGATAAGAGTTTTTATTGATGAATATCTGTGAGTTTCCATTTCTGAGGCGGCTAATATTTCGTCATATATTTTGAAAAACAAACGCCACAGATATGGTGTTTAAAATTTTTCAAACTTTTGTGTTTTGGAAGGAGGCTACACTCTCGCAATACAAAATATAATTCCGGTAAGGAAAAAGAACCTTTACAAAGGTACGTGTTTCCATCAAAGGTTGTCATGGAAAACTAATAGGAGCCTCTTACCTAAATTTTGGCCGAAGCTGTGTATATCGGACAATTGGTAATACTAGGTGTCCCCATCTGGCAATGAAACACTAGTGCGAAAACAAAACTCACTTAGGTTGGGAAACCATCTCAGGAAAAATAGCAAAAGAAATTCCGGAAAGACGTAGTGAAAGCAAAATTGAAAAAAAGGGGGAGATTTTTAGCTAAAAAGAATGAGGACACATATTGCCTTGTCCTGAAAATGGAAAGACAAAAGAGACGTTTTTAAAATGCTCCTTTACAAAAACATGGAGCCTGACATGCAAGAGGTTGATGTGAGAGGTGGAAAAAAGTAAAAACAAACCTGTTGTAACAATTGACGTACACCAATAACGCAAAAAATCCTTATATTCGGATTACTCAGATCAAATGGGCTCTTAATGGTATACTCCACTCCAGACGATCAGTGAAGTGGTATAGAAAAATTGCCATAGATCTTTTGCTGACAAATTCTGTTATAAATGCTTTGTTATTTATTCAAAACTGTAAACAGGTTATTAAGCCAATGAAAATTACACTGAGTTCAAAGAAAGTTTATGTAAAGAACTGAAGAAAAAATCAAGCCTTAGTTTTAAGTGGAACCTCAGCAGCGGCAGACATAACTATTGACTAAACAAAACCACCACGAAGTAAATGCACCCAAAAATGCTATCAAATGATACTGCAAAGAAGGAGGTAGGGAGTTAGCGCAGAAGAAAACAAAAAAGGTGTATACTAAATGCCAACAATGTGAAATCTATACCTGTGCAACAGACTGGCTTTTTTACATTCAGCACACACCAAAAGTAAAATAAAGGACCATAACTTCATAAACCAATTATAACATTTTGTGAACTTTACTCTTTATTTGTCTGTTTGCTAAATAGTAATAAAAGATTGTATTTTATCCATAGGTGACCTAAAAATTGTATTATAATTTTTTTAGAATTTTAATATTGTGTCATTTTTAATTAAACTACCTCAAGTAACACATTTTTATTTATATTTATATATATTCAAAATATAGTTAAACAATTCAGTAAAAATTCAAGACTGCAACAGAGGCCACGAGTACCACTTTGGTACTCATGGGCACATCGAGAGGCCATGAGTACCACTTTGGTACTCACATATTTTTTATTTAAAATTTTGTAAAAAGATCAATGAAACTTCATTATTATGTGTTTTTAAAGCCAAATATACAAAAATATTAAAAAATTTAACAATAAAAAATTTTGGCCCCAGTGGTCAGATACCATAAATCAGTATGGCAGTCAACCTGTTAAAAGATATTTTTTTTGTAATTATAAAAGAGCAACTGAAACAATTCTTCATTTATAGCTACTATTCATCATAGTGGGAAACGGAGAAATGCTATCGCACAGTTGTAATTCAGATTTAAACATTTTTACTTCCATCTGCCGTAACAAATACAATAAATTGAGAAAGTAAAGTAAACTATCATTGTTGAATTGCGGTTCACGACTATATGGATGAAATGTTTTTTACTACTGTTTTTAATGATAGCAGTATAATTCAATTTTGTAGTTCTTAAATTTATAATAACATCAATTTGATCGTATCACTGTAATCTACTTACTCTTATTGTTTTTGTAACACAGATATTTAGTCTTATTGAAGAGGTTTTAGGTGTGTTGTTCAACTTATGTGCGTGTTCATAAGTCACCATAAATGGTTGGGATAGCAGCCCTCGTTGTAACTGATTGTGTAAGACGAAACCATTGGAAGTGATTACTTCGGAAAATTATATTTCTGAAATGACCACTTCACTTAACAAAGACGAACCAGCATTGATAACTTGTGATACCATTACACAAGACTAATTGTTCAAAGCTTGATGACGCTCTCTAGGCTGTCACCCTTTTTATCAGATTACTCGTATTTTTGGAGCATTCATTCAGTATCAGCGTCAAGCAGAAATATCAGATAAAGGGTTCACCAAACAGATTTGTTTGTTTAACTCAAATTATGTAAATTCTGGAAGAGAGATTTTTATTCGATAATCGTCAAAAGAAATGTTGAACTTTAGAAGCGTTGCTTAATCAGCTGATGCCTGAAAATGGTTTTGAAAAGAACAGTCGCCCTTTGACGATATTTATTACACGTATGGCTTATTTTTGGGTGAAAGTAGATGTAATGCAGATAAGGGAACGTTATAAAACGATCGGTGGAAAACAAAGCAGATTATTAAAACATTTAAAAACTATTTACAAATTATTTGCAGAACGTGTTGCATTAAGATCGAAGATAAAATAAGAAATATCACAAACTAGCCTCTCTTCCTTATAAAAATAGAGCAAATGCCAAAACTGGAATATATGAAGAACTCCCGACTGAAATTTGAAAAAAATAATTTGAAAGTCAACGACATCCCACGTAGTTGTGCCTCGGGCATCTGAATGGGAAACAGAAGGTTTTTATATACTCACTAGATAGTGAAAGTATTAGACATACGAATTTGAGCAATTAAAAAACCAAATCCTGTTAAAACGCAATAGAGAGGAGAACAAGCATTAACAGAAATACTAAATTGTTTACTATACGATTATACAAGAAGAAACATAGAACTTTAGAAATAATAAGTAATGAGACGATTTCCCCAGATAGCGTAAAAGTTTTTTAAAAACCTGGCAGGTGTAGGAAAAAGTCACACTGGTCATTGCTCACCACGTAAGACGTTGGCTAGTAAGTTTTCAGCCAATCGCAATCTTGCTCCACCCCCTTTAACTCGTCTGTACATGTCAATGTTTACCTACTCTGTTGACAGTTTTGGTCTAACTTCCGTTCAGTAAAGATTAACTTCCAACAAGCCCACAAATATTTTATAGCTTTAATTGTGTAAATAATGTTTCAAATTGAGCCACATGACTACGTTGTTAAACAAGTCGTTATGTGTTTACTGACGTGCAATACAAAACCTGGGATTTCAATATGTAACTTCCAATATAATACAGCATAGTGAGTAAAATATATTCAGAATGTTTTGGAACAAATATTAGTGTTACTAAATAATACATACATTTACCACGATAAGCATAAAATTAATATTTAATTGATTATGCCTTCAATTGTATATCTATGGTTATCTTTCCTTCATACATGAACAAATTTAAGTAAAATCTTAAAACATTTACATAAATATTTATTTGAATTATTATAAAAATATATATGCGTTTAAAACAAATGTATAGCTCTCCCTTAAGGCTATAGTAAATTAATTAACTTTTTTAAAAGATTTACGTTTACACTCTTCTAAAAACTATAATTATCTGTGTCAATTCCTTTTTCTTTTTTGTTTCATAAATTTTTTTTGTAAATATTATTTACTAAACTATATAAAGGTCTCAAACAGTAAACTAAAGTACAAGGAATAATTGTTCAGTTTATAACAATAAAAGATGTTACACATTAAACATATATCACCAAGGGCCTAATGTATATGGGAGGTTAGTAGTTACTTCTGGGTCGCTAACGCCACCTGCATTGGGGGGCCGGTCATTATTGCACGCCATTAACATCTACAACTCGGTGAAATAAGTACATACGTGATTACTTGTAAAAAATCAACTTTTGTACTATAATTTTTCGGTGTTGATAAATCTTCGGTAAAGCGCACCATTTTGAATACCAATAAATACAAAATAAATTAAAATGCTTTGTAGAAAATATTTGTAAGCATTAGAAGATCAGTAAATCAATTAAACCAACTGCAATATATGACTGTAATATCCAAAACTTTTATATTTCACTGCATTGAGAATTTAACTAAAATTATATTTTAACATTATAATAACTTGATTGAGTTATTATATCTTTTTAAATAATCCTTTTATAATCCTTTTGGAACACCATCGTTAACTTCACTGTGCATTTACACCATTATTACTCGTTAGGTAAGAAGAAAGATGCTTATGAAAAGGTTGAAGGGCTCATAAAAAGTATCTATACTATATTGGAGTGCATCTAGTTAAAAGTTTTATATATACATATATTTATATTTTTACAATTGAATGTATTAAACATTTATATCATAAGAACTGTAACCTATTAGAGCCTTATAATCATGCACTCTGTAAAAACAACGTTTTTATCTAAAGAACCTGAAAGAATAGGAAGTTGGTGATTTTTTTTCACCAAAATAAAAACATATTGATTATCCTCTAAAGGGGTTATTTCCCCAAATACCTGATTTTCCCTATCTGAGTAACGCAAATTCCTGTATGTGACAACAGTAAAGTTTTATACTTACTTATTTTAATGATATTCTCATTAAAATTAAAAATCTAGCAAAAAAAAGGTTTACAGGTGAAATTTAGGTGATCCTCATTAAAATACCAATCTTTTTCTACGTAAGACAATAATACTGATATGAAATTTCTTTTAGGCCCTCAGTAAATTTGTAGTATACTTAACCCATTTACTGATATTCTCAAAATTAAACATCTTATAGGTGAAAAAAAAAATAGTTTATAGGTGAAAAAATTAGGAGACCTTTAATAAAAAAAAACAAAACTTCTTCTACGTAAGATAATAATACCGGTACAAAAAATGCTTTTTGACGCTCAGCCAGAGCCCATGTAGAGGATTTTAACATCACAGAACACAGAGTTCTCTATATAGGAAGAAAGCTTCGTAAAAACTTTCTAAACTTTAACTTATTTTGTTATTAGATATTGTGGGCACAAATAGGCACATTGACAGACAGATGGAAATTAAATTTTTACAGCATCGTGTTATAAGATTTTAGACGGTAACCTCAGTTAATAAATGTACCTAAATTATACGTCGCAGTTTGGGATATAACGGTCTTGCCATTGAAAATAGCGAGAAAAAACAAGAGTATTAAATGCAATAGGCGTTATATTAAATCGAACTGTATATGTGTATTCATATTCAAATTACATGCAACATTCGTTACAATAATCCGACGGTATTTGTATTCATCAATGCTTTGCATAAATAATTGTTAATATAAGGACTGTAAACAAATTAACACAAATTAATTTAAATTCCTATTATTTTATGTGGTATCTACACATACCTCATTATCTCATTAAAATGAACGATATACATGTGTATAGCAATAATAACCACAAAATCTTTGTTGTCCACTGGGATCTATAAAGAACAATTATACAACATATTGAATTACTCCCGGCTGTATAGTTGCTAATTAATGAAAATAAACTTTTAGCTCTATATTGATTCTTTGTTTGTTTTAGATACTCTCAATTAAAAGCACCACATAATCAGTAACTACAATAGATTTATTATTTTATACAAATCCTAATAATACTATAAACGGGATAGTGACTTTGTTGATTTTTAAGCTTTTACACGTGAACTGTTTAACCGATTAAGCGGCAAGATTATCGCTGGTTAACATATAGACTTTTTTTAAATAATTGTTTTATATTTAATAAATACATGGATAATTATAGCTTGATTTTCATATAAAATTAAAGTTATTTAAATGAATAAAAATACAATACAACAAATGCAACTAATATGTTCTTACTCTTAAAGTATATATAGTGAGAAATGTAATTGTATTGATTTATTTCATGAATTTGAGGTAGAGGTTTAGCTTACGTAGAACTAATAAATTTGTTTTTTTGTAGTACTAATAAAGAAAATGGTTTTTAATACACTCATTTTATGTATGATTACAATATTAATTTTAAACAATAAATAACCAAAGTACAGTTTAGCTTAAAGTATACGATATACATAAGGCTTTTTTTTAAAACAAACTGTAAGAAATGCTGTTATAGAATAAGCTAAGAAGAAAATAAACTCGTAGCGGAGTTTTTCAATCTGCTTGAACTTGCTGAATGAAACCATTATGTCTTTTTACTGTTTCAATGTAACTTGAGAAAAAAGAATATTATGTTGGAAGAATCTTGTTACCTTTTAAGCGGTTAAAGAGTCCACTATTTGCAGTAATTAAGATAAAACTAAATCACATTACGTATATTATAACAGCGTTCGCTGAGGTTCACATATTACAGTTTGATACTTTCACGCTATTTTTCTTTATTTTTCACACATATAATCATTCAGGCTATTTTGTTATAGTCATTATAGTTTTACCCATATGAGCAGTTCTTAATGTTTAACAACGTTCAGCAAACTTGTACTGATTGACAAACATCATTATAGGAAAGAGGTATATGCAAAATGTTCAGTCAATAAGTCAGTCCGTTCTTGAGTTAAAATGTGGACAGACAGACAGACAGATATACGTTTTTCCAGCCCCTTGAATGGTATATGTTGCTAATGCTCAGCTAATAAAGTGTTGTAAGAATAAATCTGTTGGTATCTGTATTTGGCGACTAGTATATGGTATAAACATGGACATTTCCCCTAGTTACCTAGAAAATAAGATAGGATGAAGGGGAATTGTAGGTAATTCAGATTTATAATTTTAACTTGTCATATTGAAACATAACTTAAAATAGAAGAAATATTAAAAAATACAGTATCTCAAAGTATATTACTATTTATGAGAAGCTCACAAGATTAAAAATTTCCTTATTCATTTTATAGAGATAAATCTTGTATTTATAAATGCATAATGAAAAACGTTTTAAAGAAGCGATACATGGTATAAATTATAAAACTATATGCCCAGACAACATACTTCAAATTAAATTTTCAATGGCAGTAAAACTGTATACTTCATTAGTGATTTTTTTTATGTTACTCTATTATTATTTGGAATAACTATACAAAATGTGGGGTATTAACCCAAATCATATATTATACTTAATACTTATTGGTATAGTACTTTAAAATTCCTGATTAGACATACTAAAATTTGAATTTCGAATGCCATGTCACGGATTGTGCCAGTTGCAACAATGCCAGAATATTATGTAATTTATTTTTTCTGGAGTTCTGTCGTAACTGGAATTTTTTTATGTTTTTGTGGCATTCCTGTCTAAAAACTTTCCAACACCAAATTTAGGTGACCCTTGTATTAGAATAACTTATTACAACTTTCTTTCTCTGAAAAATATATATGATTGTCAGAAAGAAAAATTCAGTTATCTTAGTTTGAAATCTAACCACAAATTAACCAGAACAATTTTTAACAACAGACTATACATTACCATTATTATTTTTATTTTTTAGTTTGTGAATATCACGCAAAATATTTACAAACAATAATACCAGTTTATTTCGATAATAATGAAAAAGGTGCGAAGAGGCTCTGTTTTAGAGCTTTTCAACCAATTCCAACTTTTAAGTTCATAATTGAAACTTTGCGATCGGATTGTATTTTTTATACAACATAGTTAATCATGTAATGGTTTTTAAGAATGAAATACAAAATTAATGTTTAAAATTATTATCACCCGTGAGAGGGCCAGGTTAATATAATGAGATGATCATATTACGTTTAATTCCAAGGTAATAAATAGTACTTTAGGTTATTTCAAAAATATAAAGTTCATTAGAGCGGAAAATATATGGCTTATTCATCACAAAAAATGTGCTGCCTTTAAGATATACAGCCCATTGCTGTATTTATTTCAGATACTCAATCACTGTTTTGTTAACTCAAACATATTTTTGTTATATATAAAAGAATTATTAAACTTAAAGTTGTTATAAGAAATACAAAATTTATGCCGGATACATTGTGTGTAGTTTATTTATTTTATTATTGATAATACGTTTCAAATATCTGACGTTATTATCGTATATATTTTACAATAATGGAGACACTTGTTGCATGTAGTATTTTATAGTTTAATAAACTTATCAAAGAAATATCTATCGTTAGGTACACTTAAATATATTTGTAAAGTTGCAAAATCATAAACTGGTATATAAAATCTACTAGCGGGTTAGAAACCGGAAGAATTGCTATTTAGTAGATGATACTGTTGACACAAATATATATCTATGTATTGTTTTTAGTTTTAATTGTAAACCTCTAGTAAAAGTGTAATATAATTTTTAGGTGCTCGTTACTATTGAATTTGAACTAAAGTGCAGGATGAATTGTATCAAGTCAAGAACAGGTGCGTTGTGCACTTCATACAAGTTTCAGAGTCCATAGAACTTAATCGGCTTTATAACTTTGGGAGTTTTAATCTCCATCTGAGAGCTGTCAGACAAAACATAATAAATATTTCATACAAAAATAAGAATAAGAGAGTATTAATTCCTTCGTATGATGAATTGCAAACGAGTGTGAATTTTACATAAGTCACGCAGTTTACATAATACGTTTTAAACTGAGGAAATACTTTAAAGTTTGGGGAGGATTTCGGTGGTAATTATTGTACATTTATTAACAGGATTAGGATTTAATAAACATAGTAAGAATAATAAATAAATAATAAGAATATATTTAGTTATTGTATAGTATATTAGTGATTTAACTTTTAGCAATTCCAAACGTCATTTAGTTAAAATAGGTGCAATAACAACGCGAGCAACTTTTGAATTTATTATCCAAACTTAATATACATGCAAAAAATTTACTGATTATGACAACAAAGAAATGAAAAGGGTACGTGTATCTTCGCTATAAAAATGGATTATTATCTTTCTCTAAATACTAAAGTAAGAGAAAACGTTTCAAGCTCATCAACTCTCATTATTTGAGCCTGTCCCGACCGAATAAGCTACCGTGCCCATCCACCCATTTTTGCAAACGGCTTAGAAGAAAAAAAAATTATTCACTACATGATACTTTTTCGTTGGTAATGTTTGTAAGATGGAAAATTGTTCGTTTTCTGGCGGCAAGAGTACGCAACACTAAGCAACTATCGCTGAGGTTGAACCGTAAAATTCAAGTTTATTACATATACAAACAGGTTACTACACGTTAAAATTTCACATTATTGTACTGGCTTAATTGATTAACTAGATTCATTATAATTACAAATTTTTGAATTATGTATTATGTTTTTGCAATGCTCTCGTTGCCACCATGGCTGCCCGTACGATAAATGTAGGAATGTTCTATAAAACTCAACCAAATTGCACGGAACGGTATGCAGCATTATCAATATCAATGTAGCTAATATATAAATCCAAAATCTCAAGACTATAAGTTAGTTCGTTCTTGAGATATCGTTCGTTGTGACAGACTGAGGTACATAAATAAAATGTGTCTATCCCCATGAGTCAAATGCTTCAGTAAGTATCAGCTAGGTAGTAAATAATGTTAAAGTTTTCTCAAAAGTGTTTTAAGGACCCATATAAATTAATAGCTAGGAGCACCTATCATAAAGTAAGTCTTTTACTTGCTAAAACTCTTAAGTAAACTTCCATCCCTGAACTTACGAAAACTCCCAAATAACGAGGTATATCATTGGAGACATCTTTGACTCTAATATATTTTTAATTGTTTATTTTATAAAGTTTTATTTTTAACTGTAACATGGAAGTCCACGTAAATAGCACATAAATTACTTATCCAAGTAGTAACTACTATGAATGTTTTGAAATTATATATTCAGAAGTAAAATGAAAGAAGCGTCGTTATATTTTTAATAAAAGGTTTAATATTATGTGGCATGTAGCCTATTTATTTATGTTAAATAAAAATTTTACTAGTATTAATAATATTATAACATTTGAATATTTTAATCATAAACAAACTCTATTATATGCAAATATCTATTATGGCAAAGAATATGTACGATTACGTGACATAAAATTTATTAGTCGCATAACAATAGGTTAGTTGGAGTTAGTTTTTTATGTTTTAAGAAACCATGTACTGGTTTTTTAAAAACCAGTTTGTATTGTTTAAGATACAATCTTAATATCTATTACAAACAGAATAATCTTGAAACTCAGATACCAAGTAAGGCCAAGAGATCACTCAGAATTCACATTACTCGTGAAGTAATATTGTGGCTATAAAGAGAAACATTGCGCACACGCATTCCAAAACTTTTCATGTTTAATGATCAGAGGCCAGTCATGTGCTTAACTCTCTTAATCTGAGATATTGATTTGTGTTTGTTTGTTTGCCTGGACATGCATAAGTCAGTTTGACTGAAACATACAGGTACATCGTCTATCTTTGGCGCGAATGTTTTTAGACACTATTTCATGTTTAGTGTATTTTCGGTAATAACACGTAAAAGGGAAATGAACAATTTAAAAATTTCAACTTTATTCGGAAACCAATGTCTATTTATTTGTTTATGAATTATGTGCGGAGTATAAATCTAAATAAAATAAAAAAGTAAAGTAATAAATGTTTTATAAACAGTCTAATAATGTTTAGTGATACTTTGGATATGCACCTGTTTCTGTAATAAATCATAATATTGAGGTAAAAAGTGTGCCAAGTCATTGAGAAACGTTTGTAGTGTTAAAATCAGTATGAATTGAAAGTAATTGAGGATAGTATAACATTTTTGCTTGAGAGTTTAAAAGATACGTACTTCTTCTGAAAAAAGATTTATTGAATGTACGGTAATTTTATTGTGAGCAAACTATAATGAATTTCGCCGTTCTATTAGGTAATCAAAATTACTCAATGATGATGTCTGTGTAACCTATATTTTTACGTTTTGTAGTTCGTAGACTGTGTCAGCGTTAGTTGGGTTTCGTAATGTTATGCAATTATAATACTCAATTGATGAGAGGTATTATTCGAGAATCCCAAATCGTTACATAATTTTATAAGGCCAATGTGTGTGAGAATGGTTATAAGAGACTATTATTAAAGATTGTATTTTTATCAATTTCGCAATCCCTATATAACTTAATGAATAGCAATTGGATGAAATGTAAGATTCATTTCTAGAAATCCGTGTTTTATTTCTTGTTTTTCAAATTTTCTTCTTCTTAGATATAATCATTTTAAAGCTCTTGAAACAAACTTTGTATTGAAAGGATGGATTTTATAATGGATATTAACGACTCGTTTTGGATGTTTCAGTTGGTATGGTTTGCGTGTATAACAAAGTTATATTATCTATTTTCAAAAGGAAAACATTCTTTATACAGATAGTGTACTGCTAATCATTTAATGCTTAGTAATTATTCAAATACAATCAAAACCTCGACAAAGAGACCCTAAACAGTTTCACTAAGATCAGTTACTAAGTCCTGTCAACAGAACTTGCTGCTGTTTCACAACCGTCAATAATTATTCCAATGCAAATTCTTTGTTACATCTTGTCTATGGTAAAATTGAGAAATTATTTATGTATTTAGCAATTAATTACTAGAAATATAGTGAAATATTAAAATATCACAAACAACGAAACAAGCACTGAAAAAACATCCTTAGAGTGTAAGATATTAAAATAAAGTGCTAGCGTATAAAATCATATTGCTAATTATATGTCATAAATTCAACGCCTCCCAACATTTATCCAACGATTGAACTTAAATCTACTCGTATTGTAATACTAACTATGTATGTCTATTTGGTTGTCTGTTTGACACCGGATATCCCAAGAATGAATTTAGTTATAGATTTAAAAATCTTAATGTTCTCTCTCTCTCTCTCTCTCTCTCTCTCTCTCTCTCTATCTCTCTTCATAGATGATACAGTACTATATTTGGAAAATAATCTCAATAACTTATTTAATAAACATATATGTATTAGAAATGTATCAAATTAAAGGATGCCATGCCCATGGATAAATGATAGAATAAAAAATTTTATGAAAGAAAGGAATGTAATTTATAAAAGATATGTACAAACTAAAGATTATCAAATATGGGAAAATTATAAAATTTATTAGAAATAGAGTAAAGACTGTAATTAGAGATGCTAGAAATCAATATTTCTCAAGTGTGTTGGGGCCAGATAAGAGTAGTAAAAAAGTGTGGGGTGCCTTAAAAAACTTTGGAAGTAGCAAAGAACCAAAAAGTAATCCAAGTCCTGTAGTTGATTTAAACAGCCTTAATGAGTATTTCTGTGGTATAAACAATGACATTGATATTGATCTAATAGATTATTACAAATCAGAAAGAAATAGTGCTAATTATGGTAGTTTTAAGTTTGATCAAGTTAATAGTGAAGTTATACACAAAGCTTTAATGAATATATCATCTAATGCCGTTGGTAATGATGGTATTCAATTAAGGTTTATTAAATAAATTTTTGAAGAGATAAAACTTGTAATGTGTCATACTTTTAATTATTCATTGGAGAAATGTGTATATCCTAGTCAGTGGAAATATTCCTTAGTCCTACCACCTCTTAAAATAAAAAATCCAGTAGAGTGTAAGCATTATAGACCAATAAACTTATTATGTGTTTTAGGTAAAGTATTAGATAAGTTAGTGGATCAACAAGTATATAAGTTTTTAAATGATAATAATATTTTATATAAATATCAGTCTGGATATAGAGCTTCATTTAGCACACAAACAGCTTTGATTAGAGTAACCGATGACATAAGAAGAGCAATGGATCAAAGGCAATTGACTTTGTTAATGTTACTTGATTTTTCTAGAGCCTTTGATACTGTAAATCATGAACTTTTACTGTCAATATTAGAGTCATATAATTTTAGTTTTGATGCAATAAAGTGGTTTGGTGCTTTGTGACAGATACCAAAGGGTCAAAACAGATGAAGGCAATTTTTCGGATTGGAAATTGAATAGTATCGGTGTACCCCAAGGGTCTACTTTATCAGCAATGTTGTTTTCCATTTATATTAATAGAATAGGAGATTCAGTAGTGTTTAGTAAAACCATGTTGTACGCTGATGATATGCAGCTTTATATTCATAGTAATTGTGACAATATTAATAATGCTGTTGAATTAATTAACGAAGATTTAAAAGTTTTGTATAGATGGTGTATGAATCATGGTTTACATCTTAATGTATCAAAATGTAAACCTATAATTATTGGATATTCACAAATTTTAAATAACATTGATTTTAATAATATAGTGTCAGTAAAAATTAATGAGGAATCATTAAATTATGAGAAATGTGTTTGTTAATTTAGGTTTAAGATTAAGTAATAATTTTAAGTGGTCTGATCAAGTTAATTATATAGTTAAAAAAGTTTTCCAATGTATATACCAATTTAAAAAAGATGTTTTTCAAGCCGTCAATTGAAATAAAAAAGCGGCTGATTTCTACATTGGTTTTTCCATTCATAGATTATGTTTGTGCAGCCATGTGCGATTTAAAGAATAATGAAATAAACGAACTTCAAAGAGCACAAAATGCGTTCATACGGTATATTTTTAATTTAAAAATAGATCAACATGTTACACTATATTATAAATTGTTAGGATGGTTAAAAATAAATGAAAGGTTAGAATACAGTGTCTTGTCTTTAATGTATAAATTGTTAGCTAAAAGAAAACCTGAATATCTGTTTGAAAAATACATAACCATGCAAAATGTACATTCTAGGCAGACTAGACGTGGAAATATAACTTTACAATATCCTATACATAGAACTGTGTTTTATTACGAATTCTTTTCATGTTAAGTCAATTAGATTAATGAATACCCTAGATAATGATATTGAAACCGTACATCGCCGCTCGCACACCCACAGCAAACCATCAGGGAAGCGCGCGCCCATGGTGGCGAACGGGATGCCGGATCAAAAACAAAACTAGGTAAAAAAGAACACCGTGGTCAGTACACTCAGGTTCATTTACTAAGACACAGCATAGGCCTATCCAGTCAATATAAATATATATATATATATATATATATATATATATATATATATATATATATTATATATACTATAAATAAAAAAAAAATAAAAAAAAAATAAAAAGTGCCTGCAGTAGTATACCTCAAACAATCCTTGTCAGGTGCACCTGCATACAAAAATTAGAAACGCCATAATTTGAAACAAGAAATGCCAATTCCACCCGGTATCCTTCGGCTAAGGGCGGGCTCCTAATGAAATCCAAGAAATAACTAAATAAATATCTAAAACTAACTTAAAATTAAATAACAAAATATAAACTATATAAATGGCAACAATAACAAATAAATAAAGAATATGAGCAGGGTATCACAGATGTTGACTAGTAGAAATGTCCATCATGGTGGCCGTCCTTCAGCAGAGCGCAAAAGCGAAGGTTCTCTGCGACCACGCATGATGGAGAGATGACAGCAGAAAATCAACTCATCTCCTGGACCTCATCAGTGAGGAGCCGTAAACTTAGCCGCACATGTCAGAAGGAAAACAGCTCAGCAAAACTAACAAACACTTAATTAAACAAAACATTAAACTGGAGCTACTGCTAACTTGTACACCACGGCTCGGAGTCTTGACGCCACTCTACCGGAAAGGCCAAACGCCTTCAAATGGTCAGTGGGCTCTGCAGCCAATAAACCACACACACATACACTATATAAAACACACATGAGCCGGGGAGATATAGGTATTGAACCGGCTCAGACTCCCCCCCCAAAAGGAGGAACTCCCCTCTGTTAATTTCTTCAAAATGAAGAACCAAACGAAATGCCTCTCTCCCCCCCAATGGTTGAAGAATTATAAACCGGAAACCCTGAAGTCTGCAGAAGGGAAAACCAAGAAAATCCAGTTGGAGGCAAGAAATCACTCCAAGAGTTGCGTGGGTACAAAGAAGAAAACAGGAACCTTGATCAGGAAGGAAGAGCAGAGGTGATCAGGCCTCTGGACCAAAACCCTCCCGCACAGACTAAAGAGAAATCACGGATGACTCCGGCAAGGCTTCAGATGGGATATGTGCGCCTTCCTGAAAATCTTCCCGGACTGAGGATCTCCCAGTCGGGCAGTCACCGGAGTCAGAAACTTCAAGATGCGGTGGGGACCAGTCCACCTGTAGTAAAGTTTAGCAGCTCTTTTATCCACAGCCGAACTGACTGGGTGAGCCTTGCAGTAAACTAGATCCCCCACCTGGAAGGGATTGGCAATACGACCTCTCGGTTGTACTTCCTCCTTACTAACTCCCTAGCCCGAATGAGATTCCGCCTGGCTGCCTCCCAAGTGGCTTTCACATTGGGAGTACCAGGAGGTGGCAGAAGATCGCTATAATTTTCCAAAGGTTCGCCAAAGGGTTGTTTGGCGGAAAGCCAAATAATAACTCGAAAGGTACCGCCTTGTGACTTTCATGCTGGGCCGCATTAAAGGCAAATTGGATCCAAGGTAGTTGTTGATCCTAGGTGGTCTGATTTTCCGCATGAAAGGCAATGAGAGCAGATCGAAGATTGCGATTAAACCGTTCGGCGTGAGAAGGCTGGAGGATAGAAAGGGGAAGTAGTCACATGGCGGATTCCGTGCCCAAAGCACATTCTTTTAAAGATATTGGAGACAAAAACTGTGAAACCATTATCGAAAACTAAGGTGGTGGGATTCCAAAGTGTTAAAAAAAATGGTTTACGAAGTGCTTGCACCGTGAGCTGCGCGGTAGCACTCCGCAATGGGAACAACCATAAAACAAACTTGGAGAAGGCATCCACACAAAAACAAGTAGGAACTATTTCCGGACTTGCTACGCGGGAGGGGCCCAACATAGTCAATGAAAACCTTCTCCAAAGGTTTTCCGCCACCTCAGATGACAAAAGACCCAACTTGGTATTTTGAGCGGGTTTGCTTAGCGAGCACAGTTCACAAGAACGTACTCGAGCTGCAATATCCCGGTTCCATACCTTTCCAGATGAACTGATCCCTAATCTTCGCGATGGTCTTATGAATTCCTAGATGTCCGCCCACAGGAGAAGAATGAAAATACTGAAAGACCATCGGTACAAGAAAGCTTGGCAGCACTAACTTAGTTTTTCTCCGCTGCTTGTCACGGCAGCAGCATAGAGCACCTCGGTACAGAAAATAAGGAGGGTGGGCACCTCCGTATTTAAGCTCATTGATGGTAGCAGTCAGCTCGGGATCCTTAAGTTGGTGTGGAACAATGTCCGAAAATGCCAGAGGAAAGTCTAGGAAGCACGCCACAACATGGCGGCTCTGATAAATTCTGGTGGTCGTTGGGTAAGTGATACATGCGTGACAGAGTGTCCGCTATGATATTTTGGGTGCCTCGCACGTGCTGCACTGTGAACTTAAGGGCAGAAATTTGGACTACCCAGCCGACCAATCTTCCCGAGCTGACGGGGGTGGGCAAGGAGCCAAGAAAGTGCCTGGTTGTCGGTTTCCAACAAAAATTCTTTATGTTCTAGGTAACGCCTAAACTTATTAATTCCAAACACGACAGCCAAACATTCCAGCTCATAAACAGAACAACTCTTCTTCTCACAAGGGGTTAACGTGCGTGAAGCATAAGCTATGGGCTGCCGGATACCATCTACTTCTTGCGATAAAACAGGCAGCAACGGCTAAGGAGGAAGCATCAGTTTGCAAGACGAACTTACGACTGAAATCAGGCATAGCCAAGACTGGAGGCTGCATCACTGCCTCTTTCAGCTGCTCAAAAGCAGTCTGTTGCGCTTCACCCCACTCAAAAATTGGCACCCTTTTTCCTAAGAGAGTTCAGAGGGGCCGCCACTTCAGCAACATTTGGGATGAAACGACGATAAAAATTTATCATTCCCACAAAACGGGCAATCCCTTGGCATCCTTAGGAGGAGGAAACTCCCTGATTGCCTGGGTTCTCTCTGGATCAATACAAACACCTCGAGAAGAGACAAGATGACCCAGAATCGATATTTCAGGCTGAGCAAAACTCACCTTTTCAGGATTGACGGTAAGGCCAGACTCTCGCAGCCTAGTTAGAACTTCCTCTAGATGAGTCAAGTGCTCCTCATAACTCTCACTGTACACAAGCAGGTCATCGAGATAGTTGAACACGAACTTAAATTTGACATCATGAAAGATAGAATCCAGGAGTCTGGTGAGTGTTTGGGCCCCCACAGCCAAGCCCATTGGCACTCGGGTGAACTGGTACAAATTCCAAGGCACACACAAAAGGCAGTGAGAGGTCGAGACTCGTGTTTTAGAGGGATCTGATGATATGCCTGATTAAGATCAAAAATGGAGAAATACTTGGCCTTACCAAACCAGTCGAAAGCAGAATGCAAATCGGGGAGAGGCACGGAGTCAATTTCTATCTGAGCATTGAGCTTTCGATAATCCAGGACCAATCTGGACTTCCCATTAGGTTTCGGCACTAGAAACGCTGGACTGGGAAAATTTGAGCAAGAGATGCTGCTCGATTACCCCGCTCTTAAGTAAATCATCAATCATATTTCTCAGAATTTCCATCTTGGGCGGAGCAAGCTTATATGATGGGAACGTACAGGACGGGTGTCTGTAAGACGAATCTCGTATTCCAAGAGATTGGTCGTGCCCAGTTTGTCAGTTAGGACTTCAGGAAAACTGGAACAAATCTGCCTTATGTCCTCAGCCTCTTTCGGCGTTAAGATGTCCTAGTTGGTCAGGAGGAGTCAAGCTCTTATCTTCCATCTCTAAGGCAGCAGTCCCACGAGACTCGACATCTGAAAAGGGAACGAGCAACCGCCTGGCGAAAGCAAAGAAAACATGACTGGAGGCCAAATCCAAAATCATGCCAGTTTTTCCGATAAAATCTGCTCCCAAGATGAAAGGAAAAGTCAGGTCCTTAGCCACCAAAAAGCTCCAATCCCAAGAGAAATAATTAATTTTGATGTGAATCTGGGCACTACAGATAATAGGTAAAGGTGTGCAGTCCAGCAGATAAGTGAACTAGGCTCAACCTGCCGTATTAGACCAGAGGATTTTAGATCTTCAAAACACGACAAAGAAATCAGGCTGCGTGCTGACCCAGAATCAACCAGGGCCTTCTGCACCACATTCCCCACAAGTACATCCAGTTGTGGGCAGGTTGAGCGGGCAGCCCTTACTCCCTGCGCAGCCAGAGCAGCAACCTCCCCTCTCGGCCAACGATGATAACTGTCCCCAAGTCTATTTCTTTCTGTTTTCTTTCTGTTCTGTATTAAACCAGCTACCCTTTTACCATCAAAATCAGGTACATATTTGCCCTCAAAATTACCTTTACGGCACGAGTCGGGCTTACTCGTCCGCAAGCTTACTAGTTTTTTTTTATTAAGTGGACAAAACGGTCTAATATGTCCCACTTGCTTGCAGCCATACAGGTAGGAGGACTGCCTACGGGAAGGAGCAGCTGCTGGCTCAGACTGCACCGGAGCATGGACCGGCCCCGGAGGCAAGTGAGGAAGATGCCTCGACATGGCCTCCCTTTGATCATCCGCATCCTGAACCCCTCTAGAGATGATGGAGAGGCGGTCGTCCAAATCCGCAAAAGATGCGGGACGGCTACAAAAAATCAAACGGGAGCGTTCTTCAGGTTTAATGCCCTCCAAAATAAGGCTCACCAACTCCGTTTCGCTCAAGCTCAAGCGCAACACCCGGGCTACATCCCGTATCTCCCCGACAAAATGGCTCAACGTCTCGTCTGGTGCCTGAGGACGGTAAAACGCGTTTCCACCCGCAAGCGCTCCCTAACCCGAGCAGGTACAAAGAACTCCAAGATCTCGGCGTGGAACTGGTCAAAGGTGGCACCTCTCTTAAGGCAGTCTAGAAGGCGATCAAAAAGCGGCCTTCAGGAAAACTGCGCTAAAATCTGCATAAGCATGGCATCTGTCATACCAGGAAATTCTCTTAGCTTAAAAAACTTCCAGAAAGGAAATGGATAAGTAAATTAGTGTCAAGCCCATCAACTCTGGGGAAGTGTTGTAAAACACTCCCCAAAGGATGGGGCAGTTTGCCAAAGCTAGAAAAGGAAGGCACAACTATAGATGATGCCTCACCAGCCGCTTCAGGAGGGCCACTACCCATCGGAGACATAGTAACTCTGGGAGGCTCGAAAGAAAGAGCCGGTGGATGGTTAGCAAAAGTAATGGTAGTGGGAACCTCCGTTGGAGTGACAGCGGTAAATAGTACCCCCTTCTCTTTCACCGGAGCGCACCTCACTCAACCATCTAAGGCTTGTTTTAATTTTTTACTGGCCGAAAAAGCCCAACTTTTAATATCAGAGTCTAAACTAGGAGCTGACATAAGTAAAACTATTCTGTCACGCCAATGTAAAAAGCTGAGATGCCAATCTAGCCTTTGCTGACCCGGACATGGGAAGTGACTCAAAATTAATATCGTCTTCTAATTCCTCCATTCGGGTTTTACAAAACTCAAATTCTGTGTTAATTTGGAACTCTGCATTCCAGCTGCGGTCCAACGCTATACAAGAAACGTAATTGAGCTCTTAATGCCCTCACATCTCCCTCGGGCTTCTGTCCTCTCGCCAGGACCTCAAAAAACCAACTCGGGCTTGCGTAGATGTTCAGGCACCAGGGAAAAACGCCATACCAAACAATTAGACAAATAAATACAACAATAAACAACAAAGCGTACGCAACAATTACTTAGTAACCTAAAGTGGACTCAACTTCACAAAAGGCTTACACTGACGAGGTCCAAGTGAAGAACTTAATACCTGCTACCTAATAGAAGGATACCCTGCAATATACACTAACCACAACCTACAAACACAGAAGCAATAAATATAACAAAACAACACATTGATAGGGGAGAAGTAGAGTACAGTTAGATAAATTTAGCGGTTAAGCAATTTAGAGTCCCTTGCTCCCTGCAAAGGGTAAGTCTGCAGGAAGCAAGACACTAAACCAATTCCACCCGTATCCTGTGCTAGGGCGAGCTCCTAATGAAAAAAAAGTTGTGTACTCTAACCTCCCCCTACCTAACACTAACCTACACCAACAAACAAAACCAGAACTGAGAGACAGCTGAGAGAGCAGCTAACCACGCTCTGCTACCATTGAAAACCGTACATCGTCGCTCGCACACCCACAGCAAACCATCAGGGAAGCGCGCACCCATGGTGGCGAACGGGATGCCGGATCAAAACAAAAATAGGTAAAAAAGAACACCGTGGTCAGTATACTCAGGTTCATTTACTAAGACACAGCATAGGCCTATCCAGTCAATATAAATATATATATATATATATATATATATATATATATACTATAAATAAAAAAAAAAATAAAAAAAATTAAAAAGTGCCTGCAGTAGTATACCTCAAACAATCCTTGTCAGGTGCACCTGCATACAAAAATTAGAAACGCCATAATTTGAAACAAGAAATGCCAATTCCACCCGGTATCCTTCGGCTAAGGGCGGGCTCCTAATGAAATCCAAGAAATAACTAAATAATATCTAAAACTAACTTAAAAATTAAATAACAAAATATAAACTATATAAATGGCAACAATAACAAATAAATAAAGAATATGAGCAGGGTATCACAGATGTTGACTAGTAGAATGTCCATCATGGTGGCCGTCCTTCAGCAGAGCGCAAAAGCGAAGGTTCTCTGCGACCACGCATGATGGAGAGATGACAGCACAAAATCAACTCATCTCCTGGACCTCATCAGTGAGGGGCCGTAAAACTTAGCCGCACATGTCAGAAGGAAAACAGCTCAGCAAAAACTAACAAACACTTAATTAAACAAAAAAATTAAACTGGAGCTACTCCTAACTTGTACACCACGGCTCGGAGTCTTGACGCCACTCTACCGGAAAGGCCAAACGCCTTCAAATGGTCAGTGGGCTCTGCAGCCAATAAACCACCACACACACATACACTATATTAAAAACACACATTGAGCCGGGGAGATATAGGTATTGAACCGGCTCAATATTAAACAAGCATCTGGTGAAGGTATCTTTCACAAAAGACTTAAACAAAAATTTTTATTAAGGTATAACTAAAACAGCCTGAACACAAGATCTTATAATATTATTATAGTTGATAATATATCATTTATAAGTGAATCATAAATTTATATCATAATATATTAAATACAATTCTTTCATAACTATATTGAAAAATTTTAGTTGTGTGGTATTTTTATTAAATTTAGTTTTTTTGTTCTGTTTTGTGTGCATTGTTATATTTTGTATTTAACACATTTATATTTAGTGTATTAAAATATAAATCTTTTATTACTATATTGGTAAAATTTTAGTTGTGTGGTGTTTTTTTTATATTAGTATTTTTTGTGTGCAGTGTTATATTTTGTATTTAAACATATTTTATATAATTAATATATTGAATATAATTCTTTTATGACTATATTGTAAATTTTAGTTGTGTGGTATTTTAATTAGTATTAGTTTTTTGCGCAGCGTTTTTGTTTGAACTCTGTTAGCCTTAGCCACTGCTCAATTTGTAAATGAGTTGTAAATGTTGTGCTTGTCTGATGGAAAGAGCGGCGGAACAATGGACCGAATCAGGGCAGGGTAAATAAAGAAATTGTCAAATTGTCTCTCTCTCTCTCTCTCTCTCTCTCTCTCTCTTTTATTTTCATTTATTATAGCTCATTAAATAATGTTTCTTGCTTAATATTTAAGCTCATCGCGTATGTTGTCTTACATCTTATAGCCATATATCGTCATCTAATAGAATTTGTTAATCTTTGTCATCTAGTTTCAATATCTTACGGATTAAATGATTAATTTTACACTGCTTGATTTTAGTTAATATGCATTCAAACAGAGTATGTTACTATTATTTATTTTTAGTTAAATTTAAATCGTTTAACTTTTAATTTTTTTGTAAGATTTACAATGTATATTAGTACTTTTTGTGATTGCAAACTCGAGTGATGATGAACTTGGTTCTCACAAACAGGCTTTTGCCCATGTGGGTACCTTCTTGTGTATTCTATTATCACCATACTTTTATGTATGTAAATGAGATAAATAAATGGAATGAAATGAAACCTTGGTGATTAAAAGTTTGTTATGTAACGTGCTCTGCCGTACTTCCACCTAGTTTTAAATCGACAACTGCTCATGACGAAACGATGAATATACATTTTTGAAATATGATGTTAAGTATTATTCTTGAGATGTCGTCCGTATGAAAGTGTAACATATATACTCAAAAATAGACAGATCAAAAGTCTTAATTAACATTTGTTCAGCCTATAGAGTGATGCGTTTTCTTAATTATCAGCTAATTATGTATAGGTAAGCATAGATCACTAAATTACCGTCACTTTACTCAAGTAATATACTCATATAATAGCAATACATTTGAGAATAGTTTATTTTATCAAGGATGGTCCAGTGGTATGGATACAGTGTCTGCATACGTAAGCTTCTTTACAAAACAAGGAAGAATAGTAAATCTATTTAGAGGACTTTGTTTCTTAAGTAACTTTGTGCTGTGCTAAATATAAGGAAACCGTGTCCAAACTAAAATGTTTTACTTTTACTTCTAGAATAGTGTCATTTTTATGCATTGATTTGAGTGTATAATTTAGGTTAGTTCATTACCACATCTAACAGCGGTACACAGCATAGAAGCTGTTGATAAGGTTAATTCAGCTCGTTTAATAGACTTTGGTATGATATCAGCTAGTACGGGATAAGAATTAAAGGTACTACAAATGAAATAAAAATCGTTTCGCTCCGAGACTCCGGAACTTTTCGGGAAAAAATGTATCGTCTCGGAGCGAGACTCTCCACGCACAAGCGTGTATTTACATCATCTCGTAGTGAATCCCTGGCAATAAAACGGGTAAATGTATGAAAGAGGCACTATTAAATGTGGAGTTTAAATAATCCTTTATGAAATAATAAAACATCCTTCACAGTGTTGTACTACTTTCTCTAACTTTTTTTATCACTCTCGTTTATTTTACTTATTTACATAATTATTACTTTATTATAATATCATATTTTTACTTATACTTTTTCACCTACCTAGGTAAATGGTAATTTGATGAGTACGTAGTACAAAAATTTCTGTGTACTTTCCTAAATATTATATTTCAGTTGATAAAAGAAAAAGAATAAAAGAGAATCATGATTTTATGCGATATATAGTACCTGTATAAGCTATTAAGAGAGAGCATACGCAAAATCAAATATTCGAGAAATTATTTAAACATACAAAATATAAATCAATAAACAGGTAAAAAATAAAGTACCACTCTCCCATAACATTCACGATGATTAAAATCTTTGTATTCGGCACGGACAAGCGTTGTATGTGGGACTGGGATTGAATGGAGGTTAATCTATAAAATATACAAAGTAACGTGATGTTTTAGTTTCAGAGTGTATCAAAACTGCAATAACTGCCAGGTGTGATACAGAATGATTAGTATATTTATTTTAGCATAATTTATTTGGGTGACGTTGATGTCAATAAATATAGTTTTGTTATTTAAAATGTATATGTTAAAATATTAAGATATTTAGTTATTAGTTTCCTTTATTAGTATTTACCTTACAGGATGAAAATAATATATAACCTGATACATTTAATATATTAGGTGTCAATATTAAATTCATCTTTAAAAACAACTATCGTGTTGTAGTATTTTTTACATTATAATTCTTTAAACTTACAACATTACCTTTCAATTAAATGTCACTGATTTTGTTTTAAAGATATATAGAGCTTTTAAAATTTACTACAATTTTCAATTATTGAAATAAAACAATTCAAAAAAAAACATTCGTTCACAACCACATATCCTTTAACTTTGTAAAAACCATTAAATTTCCATATGTGAAGAGGGTTTGAATACAAAATGTGAAAACCTCTAGTTTGTTACAAATACCATGTTTAGTGATCCAATATTTGTTTCAACATTAATTGTCTATCGCCCTATATAATGTGTAATTATACTGATGTTTGGAACTATTTGTAGTCAATTACTTTTTTAATTGATATTGAAAAACAGTTACAAACCATTTGTGTTTTAGTGTAAAGAGACAGTTTTACTTTATATCGCATAATAACCAGATTATATCAAAACACTAGTATTAATTGGAATTCAAAAAAGTCTCTTGTTTCACTATTTTGTTAAATTAGCTAGCCGAACTATTGATTCGACCTAATTTTACATATAAATGATATTTTTTACCATTTTGCAAATAAAATAAATGTCATATTTTTAATTAAATTTCCACTTTGAATGAAAATGCTAATTTTTTTAAACATTTTCAAGGCTCTGAGTTAATAAAAACAATCTTACTAAGATCTTCTTAAGATTTAGTATGAGATAAGGAATGAGAGTGAATTACTTATTAATTTCAACGAAAATACTACATCACCGATTTCTGTTACTACCTCTTCGAAAGTTTATAAATATTCCAATACAAATGTGCGGAAGAGCAAAACAGTAAAGGCTAAAACTTAATACAACTTTATGAACAGGTTGGTCAAGTTAAATTCCTTCACTTAGAAGTTATGAAAGAATGTCGATTTCAGGTCCATATCCCACGGACGTGTTTTTAGCCCTAATTGCATTCCTTGCACAGAGTATGATGGAATCTGCCAAAACTTTCTTACTTATGACGCTAAAATGTCTACAATGTATGTATTAAAAAAACTATGAGTGTCCTTCATTAGTATAGAAATCGTATATAGGTGTACAATTTAAATATACTTGGAATATGATTTATTAAGTACCGTAATTAGAAAATAATTTTACTAGGTATTAGATATCGATTTTAAAATATAAAATAAAAATTTAAAAATCTTTTCTAAATACGATATCTTAAATTAATTTAAACGCTATACTATATTTTTCTGTGGTTGGAATATTAAAATTCTCAATTACGAACTTTCTTTAATTTTAAACGATATAAATAACTTCTATAATAGATTATTAAGATTTTTATTCAGATTTGTATCTCAATTTCGGATTCTTTTTAAGTTTTACAAAATTATAAGCAATACAATAAATTTTAATTTAAAATATTTTTTAAATAAAAAAATACAATATAAAATTTTATTAATAGTTTCTAAAGCGATTAATTGCAGAGCGCGATTATATTTACGCGCGAGATAAAAGACTGGTTTGGAAATGCTTATCGAGCCTCGCTACTATACTATTTTAACTACGTAATGCCATTTTTTACGTAACACTTTTTTATATTCCATTTTGATGTTGAAACAGCTGTTTGAAAATGGGAGTGCCAAACCATATAAAAGAAGGAAACAGGACTTTTCCGGACATTTGCCATCGTTCACTGAAACAAGAAATCAGTAACACTACGTTTCGAGATCTGCAATCTGATCTCTTCTTCAGGTAAAGAACTAACCTAATACAGAATTAAATCCAAACTAGATTAAAATAAAAGAATCACATTGGTTTATTTCAATAACTGCTTTGGGAAAGATATGTTAACATGGGGAAAACATTATTCGGTAGTGAAATCAATGTCTGGGAGAGGGAAAATAAGCATATTTATAATCGAGGAAAAGATAACTGTAGCGGACCTCAGCTGTATTGCAAAGTTACCCAGTTCTATACTAAGTGATAAAAATAGATTTTATCCTCAAAATATTATTTTTGCAATAATGAATCCATTGGGAAGACATTATGTACCGAGCGGTCCGCTGACAATGTCGGGCTACGTGCCGCGTTTATAGTCAACGTTAAGCCACTATTTTAGTGCCATTGGCCGTTATAGTTTTGAAAAATATGACAGATACCGTTATCATGGTCTCTACTGGTTTTTTACAAAAAATGTAATACATTTCATTTAGTTTTGTTACTGGAAGCACTGAATTGAAAACCCGTATTTGTGGAACTTTCCGTCCTTGTTTTTGTTGATCAGCTGCTAAGTGGGAAGTAAAGTTTGTTGTATATTTTTGTTTTGATATGATATTGGTCGTAATGGCTGTAAAACGAGCTTTTGTTGTTGCTTTGTTACTAGACAGTGATTACGAGCGGAATAGTCATATTAGTTATAGTAACAGAGGTGTTGCAGACGTAATTATTTACAATGCACAAATCCGGTTTACCCAGTCACGGTTAGTTTAAGGATGAAAAACTTGACTGTTAAGATTAAGGTTATTTGTACTATTAACCTATTGTACAATACTTTTTATTATTTGCAAAGTAGTTTTGTGTTTAATGAATTAAAAACATGAATTTCCAAGGTAACAAGAAGTTTGAGGATATATCCCGTTAAATCACAACAAACATTACTCATAATACTTATTTTACTTTTGATATTATTAATTAACTTATTGGTATAAAATATGCACGAACACATTTATCCATGTGTAAAGATTGTCGTATTTAGGGTAAACTATGTAAAAGTTATTTGGAAAAATAATTATTTTCTTGGTAATAAAATATTTAATATATTAAATGTATTACGTTTTAATATTTTACACACTTTACTGTAAAGACGACGCTAATAATGACTGATATATCTTTTATGAATTAAATTTTAGAAATTTTTAACCAACGTATTACACTTTTACAAATCTTAAGTGCTGCTATCGGCCCTGAAGACGCATTATTTATTAATTTATCAATGGTTTCCTAGTTGTATTCAAACGTTTGTATCACCTTGCATAGTAATTTTTATTGTGTATCCTTCAAATAGACTGCGATCTCCTAAAAACGTGAAGGTAAAGCATTGGTGTTGATTCTGCTGCTCCAAATCACATCAGGCTAAAAGCTTTCCATTGACAATTTAGTGTTAATTCATCAAGTGGAAGACGTTCCCACCAAATACGCACCTTGTGTGAATATTTTAACGAGGAAGTTCATTAATGATTAACGTGCCGCGAACTTTACTCAGAAGTTTTAGAATTCTTTGCCATAGTCAATTAAAACTAACAATTAATGATAATAATGTAATTTGCAAAAGAGAAGTATAATAATGTTTTAAATGTTTTTGTAGGAAAATAACAAAATATGCTATCAAAGTGTGATGTCATTTTCCGGTCATAAGTACTTTTATCACTGTTAGATTTAAACCAAGCAATTAAAATAATCCTAATACAAAGTTTTACCACCTGTATATTTATTTGAAATTACAACTTAAAACCAAGGCCATTTTATTCAATGTATGTGGGCTATATTATCTAAAATATTATTAACTTAGCAAAATGTAGAAAACCTCCAGCAAAATGTAACGAATTATTTACACATCAATATCCTTATTTTGAATTATTGACCCCAAATCATAACTCACAACAATGTAAAACGAAAGCAAATAAACAATGTTGTATGGTGTCCGTACAACAAACCCTTGACCAGCTACATCAAACATAGTGTTGCTTTTGTTTTAAAGGTTAGGAACATTATCTTGAAGCCAACCAGCAGATAAACAGATTGTGATGACTGTGACAAAATTTATATTGGACAAAAAAAGAACAATAAAAAACACGATTTAAAAGATCATTTATCACACACAAAATATGGAAGAGTTGGAAAATCTGCTGTAGCCAAGCACTGCATCGAATCAGGACACAGAACATCAATTCAAAATCTAAAATTAATAAAAGAAGTAACAAAACCCATGAAATTAAATGCTTGGAAACGCTACACGTAAACATAAATAAAGAAAAACTCATAAACAATGAAGAGGGCCGTAGAGAAAATTCCAGTCTTCTTTCTTCTCAATTTATTCTAAAATTAAAATTACACTGTGGCCATTTCTAATTTTCATACTGGCTGAAATATTTCCTAAATCTTTGGTATTTACATATATACACCATATGGTATTATAATTGAAATAAAAGTTATGTACAAAATATAGTTATAGTTGTGTACAAGTTGTATTTATTTGTGGAGTCGCCTGATGAGGAAACCGGTTTTGAAAAGCCTCGCATGAAAAATAAATAAATTGGTAATGATATGTAATATTTACATTTATTAATATTTAGAAGCCATTCTTTATTAATGAATCGGCCTGATACACTTTTCACAATAACATAATCCAAAGTTACATTGTGTGTTTTATATTTATTCAATGCTAACCAGCATTTATATATTTATATATTGTAATGTTGTGGGCAACTGTACAGGTGTGTTATTAAACTTTTTCAAATAGCAACACAATGATTACTTTATTATTAATAAAGACATTACAGATACACATAAAAAACACGTGTTTTTCCTCATGGAAGAGTTGGAATGCAATTCAACAATTTAAAAAAAAAACTGTACTGCTTTTGCTTTTAATGTTTTTATTTTACGCCGTTATGAAATCGGAGAGCTAGGGTTTACAAGAGAAACAATACCTGTAGACAAGGAAAACTTGTTTGTGAATTTTATATCAATGAGAGATGTTATTTTGAGGAACTACGGACAAAAGAACTTGATTAATGTCTCTAACTATATTTCGAATATAACTTAATTTTTGTCACAGTGATTAAATAGACTGTATTTTACTACAATATATTATAATGTTAGTTAAAGATTGATTCTGGTTTATTTTATAGTAACACTTACTCCATAATGGTAGGTGGGGAGACGAAAGATGGTTTATACATAACATTGAGATGGAAAGTTTGTTCTTAAGCAGCAACCATTTTTGTGACCAAAAAAACTTTTAGAAAACTCTACTGAGGTTCTTTTTTTCTTCGTGATTCAAATGTCAACAGTTCCGTTATAAACGGAAACTCAGTTCTCTTCTGTTTTTATCTCGTAATATCAATTACTATGAAATATTATATTCTGCTATGCTGCTGCAATCATTAATTTATTTGTAATTCTAAGAGATCAAGAATATAACTCTACAGAAAAAGCCAACAGTCTTCCCGTTAATCCGTTTAGTGGTATGCAATTGATCCATGTTTCCTCTTGTACTGTGAAAATATTTTATAAAACTCACCAAATGTATCATGAACGTGTGATGGTTGTGTTAACGAAGTATTGAAATACTATAATTCACAATGAGATGATTATATAATGAATCGTTTTAGTGCAATCAACCATAAAAAACTGCCTCATTTACACGTAATATGCAGTATTTAGGACGCCAAAGAGTTTTGTGTTATGTTAATATGTACCCATCAACCTATATATTTTAATTTGACTCGAGAAAGCGATACTCTTGTTTAATGTTTTACAACAAATAGAAACTGTGTGCGTGGTCATATCATTTAATACAGTATACACGCAATAAATCACATTCCACCGTACTCCAGCCAAAGAATGCAATTAGACCTCGGAACACGTCCATAGTAATATGACCTGTAATCGACATTCTTCCATAACTTCTGAGAAAAGGAATTCCACTTGGATCTAGACTTCTGCCGGTAAACTAAGTTGTGGAACTGGGACACCGTTATTTATTTGAGTAATCATATTGAGTTTTGTTTTTACTTTTACTGGTATTTTATGCAGCTAAAGTAAAATCATCTCTATAGTGGTTATTACTTGACAGTGAATTGTGTTAATTAGAATTACTTAACATTTAATCTATGATTTATTGTTTTTCAAATTTTTTTATCAATTCAAATTATTCAAATTAATATTATACGTATTTTTCGTGTTCCCTATATCAGTGAACAATCAATATTTGTAAGTAATGTAGTGTTAACACCTTTTAATAAGCAACCAAAATTATAAAAATCTTGAATTTAAAATTCCAAATTTAGATTTCACTTCATGTGTTACTACATCAAATATTAAAATGGCATATAATTATACTTTCTGTTAAATAATAATGCTTTGAAATTTTCTCGTTGCCATAGCAATGTCCGACACGCAAAATTGTTAATAGAATAAAAATGGCCGCTAACGTTTAGGCAATTGCCACGGAATATCATACACAGTCATAGAATTCGAGTTTACATTAATTTAATTAAAGCTTCTAGCAAAATGATAAGTCAGTTAGTGCCTAATATATCTTCTGGACAGAGAGACAGAATTAACATTTTCTCACCCCTAAAGTTATAGGATTTGCTTACAGCCAGTTTTGTAATATCAGGTAAATTTAAATATTCTTGGAGTTTCTTGTTGTTTTTCTCGGGTGTCGAGATTCACAATAAGGAAAAATAATAAAAATTAAGGTACAGTTAAATAGCTCGTTAGGAATTTCTAGTCGGATGATTACATAATAAAGAGTAGAGTTCAATTCTAAAAGGTACTATCTTAAAGGGATTTATAATTGCGTTATTAATTGATTGTAAATGAGCGGCGGCATCCAGTGTTGCTACAATCGTTTGTTTGATATTATATCTTTCAATGCAGTTTATATTTTTGTTCGTACAATTAAAACTTTCAATAATCATAGTCAGAATCAGACAAGACACAATGAGAAAGTGTAGGAAAACGATTAACAAAAACTAGGAACTGGTATAATAATAGATGTAAAAACTCTTTTTATTATCAACAACTCTTATGCGCCAGGTAGATAGACGTGAGTAAATTTGACCGAAATTTAAAATAAATATGTTTTAAATAAACATTTTTACAATCATCGATTAGTAAGAAATATATTACCTAATTTTGACATAAGAATTGCTTAATAACTGTCTAGAAAAGAAGTGTATTGTACGGAATTAACGAAATTGTGAAAAAGATTTGGACGTATTAATAAAAATCCTTAGAAAAATCTTCGTTACAGAATGATTAGTCAATTAAACTGAAGTTCATTAAAGGACCAAAAGATCTACTTTATAAAATATTGATTGTATTATAAAGACTGTGTACGAAAATTAAAATAAAGATTAAACTGGAAAGCATTGCTTGTTAGAAATTACTTCTATAAAACCTCATCAGTAAACGATAATTTTAAATTATTTGATAAAAGAATTATTACCATCATATATTGAAATTGATTGCATCGTTATTGATACTACTCACATGATTCTATTCAGAAAACAACAGGAAGGTATGATTTATGTGTCATATATTACAATTACATATAGGCTACTCCTATTAGTAAAATAAATATTGTAAAGGATTTTTTAAATTATAATTCCCTAAATCATGTAAAATCTACTACGTAATGAGTTACACTAAACTTTGAAGAAAATATTTCTGCCCACTACAAAGTAGAGTTAAGAATTTATGTCGCAGTACCCGCAGAGGTCCAGTTCGGTGAAGAGCGTGATGAGGCTGTAAAGTTTGCAGTACGCTTTATATCTTGCTTGGTTTGTCAACCTTTAAATATCCTGTTTATTATATCTATAAAAAGTAAAAATACATACGCTTCGGTAAAACAAACAAGGAGTATTTAGTTTGCCTCTTTCTGAAACACTGTTTAATGTTTCGTACGTCAAAAATCTTAACCAATAACCATTACTTATAAAATTCAACGTGTGGCTTGGCTCTTAGTAGTAATTTTGAATTTAAGTATGAAAACAACGTCATTTATAGAATATTTTAGACTAATCAATGTTTTATGAGCTTCATTTCTGTGTGAAGAAAACTGAGTATGACTATGTTGATAAAATGGAATTTGGTTGAGTATTAGTTAAAACTTTAAACAAGTGTTCTGAGCAACGATGGTAATGAGATAATAGATATTTTGAACTTTTGGCAGATTCAAAACGTATCCTAAGTAAAACAACTATTTATTACACAATAAATATTTATAGTGATTTGGTGTTTGACTTATCTAAACCTTGCTTTAAACCCAATTTAATTAAACAAATATCTCAATTTATTATATCTCAAATTAAGTAAGGAAAGGTATTATATGTAGACTTTAAATTTTACACAGAATTAATTTCAAGAGGAAAAATTAAAGCCTATAATGTGTCTACTTCTCTTTTTCATGACTGTTTGTCTATCTGTATATCCGCAGGTATTCTAGAGAATGACATCAGCTGTAAGATTTAAATTTTCCGTGCAACCTAAACGTTGTCTGACATAACACGAGGTGACGTACTTCTACATCTTAATACAGTAAGGCATTTAATTTATTCTGCTTCCTCTTTTTCTTACATTGTATTTTTAGGTAATCGTACATATGTGATCCGCGAATTTTAAACCCGGCAACTTCAGCAGTTTTCAGGACGAGGAATCTGTCTCAAATACCCAAAAATCGATCACATGTAACCTTTAAACTTATTTTAAATTTATATACTCGTTTGTTTGATTAGTTACTGATTTATTACTAATAATATCGAAGCAATATATGAATAACAGTACTATATAACAGTAAATATTTAAAAGTCAGATTTTTTGGTTGGGAAAGCATAAAGCAATGGAACAATAAATATAATTAGTTTAATTGTAACAATTAAAATTTATTCGTATATATTATTTTGCTCCATTTGCAAATGAGTTCGTTCAAACAGTGAATTGTGTTATGTCCTAAATAGCCGGATGTATTCAGCCAGCCTAAACGAATAATGAGCGTTTGTTTTTACTGGTATGTAAAGGGATAACAAATGTTTAAGCTTTATTATGTGACTAATGGTCTGCAGTCACTTCAAGCCTTCAAAAACGTTGTACACTTACATCCACACATAAATATTAACACGTAAGCCAATAAATATTCAAGAATAACACACATTTGATAAAATAAATAACATGTTTTAGGTTCCAATAATTTTATTTTTAGATAACACGCATTTCAGTAGCATCAGATTTTAACTTAAAACGTTGGGATTGCTTTATCATAAACTCCAGTTATATAAAATTGCAATAAATTTCTATTTTCTTTTAAATTTTCTTTAATTTTGAGGAATCTTTTTGTGTCTAATAATAGAATTGCGAGCCCACCCTCGAAGAAGTCTGGCATATAATTTTACAGCCATCCATTAAAGCAATCTTTATCTCATCTGTTCTTATGTAGCTGTTGTTATGACATGTTTCTTCCAGTTAGAATGGTCACTGCGCACCATATCAAGAGTATATGAAAGATGGAAAACTTTAAGCCGTCAAAACGATGTAATGTGATATTAAATAGGATGAATCACGTGGAAAAACTAGTCACGACACGCAATTTGGTTTCACATTAGATATCTGAACTTAATTTGACGCTATAGGGCCAAAACACACAAGAAACACAGAATACAAATTAAAAACACAATACACACGATATTCTAGTAAGATATTGTTTATTTTAATTAAAATTTCGGTATTACATTCCGGTACTGTTAGTATAACCGAGGTTTTTCGTCTTAGATCCTTTACCATGTAATTCCAGTAGCCTCAATAGAATAATACTCATTAAATCACAATGCATTGCCTGTAATGTCTAGGAGCCAAGAGCCATTTGCACTGTATAAACACGTAACGTGTGTTTTTTGTTTCAAAAATATAGAAACATTTTCGCAATAAAAGAAATCAAACATCAGTTGCAATAGGTCTTGCAAAATTCGAAATACGTAGAGATCAAAAGAATTTAAAATGTACCGTTTTACTGACACATGAGGGGTTAGCTTTGAAATTTAAAATAAACTTTTGTGAAGGTTTAAAAATAAAAGTTAATCTTCAGAAATAAATAAAGTACAAACTAAAATAAACTTCTTCTTAAAATAATAACTGGAATTAAAATTAAAATAAAAACTTCTTGATGACTTTTAAATTCTAACTTTAGTATTCAAACTTAACTACTATAACTTATAACTTATAGTACTCGTATACTGACAAGTTGTCAGCTTTTATGAAATAACGATTGTCTGGGCGTGACGGGCTCTTAGACTATAATCAAAGTCTTGACTGTAACTATAGTCTTAGGGCCAGTATTAATCTGCCTTTTTCTATTTTTAGAAATCTCAGAATGTATGACGCATGGTCCGCAATGTTGTAAGTGGGAGAAGAGCGTGATTGGGCTGTAAAGAAGGGAAGTTGTTGCTAACACAATTCCTATTCTGTTTGAGCCTCGATAGAACCATTTCAATGTTCTTAGAGATAGGAAAACAATGTAAGCAGCTGTTATAATTACTAAAAGATTTACTCATGAATTTTCCATAAAAAAATACCCAAAACGTAAATAATACCACCTAAAATATTTAAAGATTTTAATTGGATAATTCATGTTTTCACGGTACGTGAATCAGAACACTGTTCACACTTTCTTTCAAAATTGTAGATTGACTATTTTATTCACACATATACTTCCTTGATGCAACTTAAATAATAGATTTTAACAATAAAAAACTATTTATTTTTGTATTATTCAGAGTTTACCATGGTTTTGTGATTAAGAAACATAGACACAGTTTTTAGGATGGCTTCTTTTTTACTAAAATTTAATTATGTAATCGAAGAACAAAACACCTATTGGCAATGATCGCGTTGTTATATAAACGCGTAAACTTCTAATTTATAAAATAAACCTAGACGATAGATGTTATAAAGGGTTCCATGAAAGAGCGAGAGATGTGTAAAGAAAAAAATTTCACATATAAACTTTAGTAAAAAAAGTGTTATTAAAAAGGTCCAATACAATAAAAATATACATAATATAATATTTGCTTAACAGTTTAACAGTTCAGTAATTATTATTTAAATCCGATGATGTAAATTGTAACTTAGGTGTTCATTATTACATGTTTATAATAATATATATTATCATTTAGGTATAAATTTAGCCATAAAACATAAATTAAACAATTTCTAGACTGTTTAATGCTATATTATAGAGGGATGTTTATATTATTAATTTGTATGAATTCCGCCATATTGAAAAATATTTTTTTGTACGCAGTCACACATGATATCCTGATGATTATTTTCATTTTGTATGATGGAAAGTTGCAGGACATTCCTGATCCCATCTATTGAATCTCTTTAGTTTATTATTATTAAAAAGTTGGGTTTCTACATATGTACTGAAGTTAGTTGGAGTGAAATGTATGAAAATCGTATTAAATTTATGAAATCATACATTTTTCTTTATAATAAGGAAAATTATTTGTTCTTAAATTAGTATTTACCCCAATATCAACCTTTATATAGAACCTAATTTAACTTGATTTTGGAAAAATATTTAACTAATCCTGTTAGAGTCTAGGTAAATAAAAACAGTACAAATTTAAAAAAATTTAGATTTGCAAGTAAATAATACTTCATTTGAGAACTGTAGTTGCCACTTCTTTATGCTGGGGGGGATCTCCCCTTTTGTATCTACAAAAGGTGAAATATTATCGTAATTGGATAAGATATCAACACTCGATGAGATTTATTGTATTATGTAAAACGACTATGTTTTAAGTATCAAAGTTTTACTTGTAAAGCAACATCAATAACTTGGTTACCCCATTACACAAGGCTAATCTTTCAAAGCCTGACGCTACTCTATACCAGCTTGCCAGTAACTCTCATGTGTACACCTTTTTATCAGATTATTCGTATTTTGGGTTCATTCATTCATTATCAGTGTTGGGCAAAGATGTCCCATAAAGAGATTTCTGATACCGAGTTGTTTATTCTATCGAAATTAAGTAAATGATGAAAGGGATACTTTTATTCAGGAAGTAATTAACCAATGAATGGGGCATGTTAGATACGTGCCGTAATCCCCTGTTTATTCCAATATGTTGAAAAGGTCGACCTTTGACTACACTGTTAATCGTACGTTTCACGTTCAGGATGAAGATAGCTGTAATCCAGAGAAGAAAACATTACACAGGACATCACAGAGGATTTTTTGATATATTGCACATTTAAAAAACTTTAAAAAATTGTAGAATTTTTGTCAGATTTATTTTGGACCCAAAATACGGTATATTCCAAACTTCGTTACATCAAAAATGTCTCATCGAGTAGAGAGAATATCAAGGAGGTCCAATATCAGGTCTATTGAAATCAACAAAATGATTAGGGAAGATAAGAGTATACAATATTCCGTTTAGTATTTTATCAGTATTCATTCAAACTTTGAAATATAGAGAATAAATAATGTAACCCATTAAACTGGGAAAAGTTTTCAAAAATCAGTTGTAACGCAGTAGCCATATTGTTCCATGTTTGCTATACCGGCTACTGGTTGGTTAGTTTTCAGCCAACCACAACCTAGCTCCATCTGTACAGGTGAATCTTAATACGGACAGTTTCGGATAGACGTAATATATTGATTAAAGACGGCTTTCCAGTAAAGCCAGAATATTTCATAAATCTAATTTTGTACACATGGCTTTGAGGCAATGAGACTATTATAACTTGAGTTTTATTTAAAAGCAAACTATGTTTTCTTGAATTACAACAGAGAACATGACCTTTCAAGATATAAATGCGAAAAAAAGAGATACACGAAGCGTTCAATTTGTTCAAAGTATCTCTAAAATAAAACAGAACCATTGTTTAGAATAAGGAAAAATGATTTTAAATTAAAACTTTAAATGTAAACAAATTATTTATCTACACTGAGGTATTTTCAATAATTGTTTTTTTTTCTATTTCATTATGTAAGAGAGATTTTAGTACATGCATAATTTTACCCAAAATGTTGCACAAACTTTAATAAAATCTTTAGTTAAAGTAGTTGTAGAGATATTATTTTTTATGATAAAATAAAAATGGCGTCTAGTGGCTGAAAGTAGCCTATAGGACCTATATGTATAGGACATTTTCGCTTGAAATCATGAATACTATCACCCACAGAAGTTTGTGACATTTACATAATAATACTTTTTATTATAGTTTATTTTAATTTTCTCTGCTGAAATTAATTCAAATACCCATTAGTTTACATGGTAGGTATTTATTATCAAAGACTCAAATGTTTTCGTAAAGCACTAGCATAAGAACTTTGTTACCCACTGGGAGCCACAAAGAACAATTATAAAAGCTCTAAAATTACTCCCTGCTGTGTTTTTGCTAATAAATGTGAATGGCAGCTTTGGATGGGCTTTTAGCGCTAAAGCGGAATCTTTGTTTATTGTAACATTGTCTTTAATTGAAATGTATGAATTATTCAGTACAATAAGATTTCTTTGACGTATCCTGATTTTCTGTTTAGTTATAGTTTAATATATATATATATATATATATATATATATATATATATACATATATATAAATGAAGTTATTTTTATACTACTTCTTTTTTATTGTATTTTAATTTTAAAGATTCAGAGAGAACAAATAATACATTATTGTTTTATTAATATATGTTAATTATACCTTCATTCTATAGTCAAGTAATTATCTTCCCTCTTCGATCGACATTAATATATGTTTCTTTGACAGCCTCAAATATACAAATTTAAATATATGTTGGTTCATATTCCCTGCTTAGTTTTATACAGAATAAATATTAGTTTTTTAAGATAATGGGATATAGTAATAAGTTAAAATTATTAATTATTTACAATTTTAAATCTGATTATATAATAAACAGGAAATAAATGTTCCCATAACATGTTATTGAAGTGCATTGGCAGTGGTATAACATTTTTCCAATTAATTAAAGTACACGGTTAGATTGCGTTGAGACAAATACATAATATTTTTCCGATCGTATTAGTTAATGCAATAAACTTCAAATGAAGTCATTTAGTATACTTTCATAATATTAAACAATTAATCACCAAAATACGGTATAGACTGAAATATAAAATAAATACAAGGATTTCATTAGAATCAAAGGGCTTTCGTTATTATAAACTTGTTGAATAAAACAATTATGTTTCCTTAGTATTTCAATGTAAATTCATAATAAAGGATAATCTGCTTGAACAATTGAATTTTTTATGAGGTAATATTAGTTTTTATATGAAAAGTCTCTCAAAAATGTAATTTTCCAATTTTTCCACTATTTATTTAACAACGAGTATTCCTTTGAAATTTTTATAGAATTTTTAAAAAATGGGCTGTCTCAATTAGTTTGATATGTATCAAATAATGTCAGTTTATATAAATATTTTATACCATTACGCAAAAGGTATAAAGAAGAAAAACAACATTTCCTGTTAAAAATGATTTTTCCTGAACGTCATAACCATTAATAACTATTCTAAGTTTTGGATGTTTGCTTTAACTTAAATTGATTTCAAGCTTATGACAAAGTTCAGTAAACTAAAGTGTGTTTGCGTATCTGAAATTACTGTTTAAGCAAAGCGATGGAAAAATAATTAAAAGACTGTTTGAAAATTAAAGAGTGAATACTTGCTGGTTGTGTACACTTCAAAGAAATTGGGTTATTGTTATGACAAACTATTAAAATAAAGTGCAGTTATTGTTGGCAAGTATCTTTCCTTCTATAATGAGTATAAATAAAGCTATACTCAAACTTTCTTTTTTTATACAAACGCACCACTATATGTCTAAAAAAACTGTAATAATGATTCTACCTTGAAATATCATCCTTAAATCTCTAATGCTATAGTAGTTTTTTAATAAACCATTGTATTCGAATATTTTTAGTTATAATTCTTTTTAATATCCACATACACAGTTGATTATAGACGTCTTATTAAACAACCACGAAAGTAAGTTAAGGAACTACCAATGACCTGGTTCTGTATATTTACTACACTGTAGTGGTTATTAAGAAGTCTGCACATAGATAAATCCGTTTTTGTATTTGGCGGTTAGGGCATTAATATGAACAGTTGTCGCGCCGCGCCGCAGATCGCGGTGAATAATAAAAACCTGCTCAAATAAACCATTGTGAAGGTAATAACTTTAAGAGTTTAATAATGAACGAGAACAATGATAACTTTGTGAACTGCCTGTTAAGAATACATTTATTACAGTAATTTATAAGACAATTATATTAGTTTTATAATAATATAATATATAAAAACTTTCGAATTGATACACAATAAACTGAATGTTGCATACAATTTTTGGTTTTAATCTTATCAATTTAATCTTAGTTTTGAATTGTAAATTTTTCAACATTTACTTGGTTGAAAAGCGCAAAATAATAGTTCACTTTGACTTACTATCAAAACAAAAACTGGAAGTTACTATCCGGAAAATCGAAACTCATTAATAAAGAAATAATTTGTAATGTAAGTTCTGATATGACCTTTAGCGGTTGGATTTTAATCAGTGTTTAAACTCAAAATATATAATGTATTTGCCTTGTACATACACTGTAAAACATGTTGCTCGGGTTAACTTATTTTAAATAATTTAAAACATGTGATTCTTTTTTGAAACTGCATCCTTTATTAATGGCTTACACAAGATTTTTCTATATCTATGTAACGCAAAAAATGTATTCAGTTTTAATCCTACTCTTATAAAAATAATGGTATTTTAAGAAAACACTACATTTTCCTGTAACCTTTTTAATTTGCCGCCCTGTTGTACAATTAAACTTAATACCATAAAACCCTATTATATCTAAAGAACCTCGTAATAATTAATAATTTCATCGCATATTATTGTCTCTATCTCTATTTTTTAAATTGGTACTATCCAACAAATTGAACTAGGAGATCATGTTTATATTATTTTGTAGTAGCCATTACTCTAATATCTACCAGGATTAATACTAATATAACTTCATTTGAGATAACAATCAAGACTTTATAACAATTAAATTTCTATAAGTTATTTTATTCGCACGATATCTCAAGAATGAATTGACCTATAGACTTTAATAAATTTCGTTTCTATATAAGGAACCTGAGATTTGGCTGAACGTAAATAAATACATTAGTGTTATGAATAACCAAATTGGAAGCGAATAAACTTAAATCAAACTGAGTACAATCATATGAGATTTAGTTCGTATTTCACATTTTTATCCAAACTCGGTGTAGCCTTTTCCTCGACGAGTAGTGTAATTTATTTCTTTCTTAAGATTTATTTTTCACAATCGAACTAATATTAACCATAAAAGTTCGTACACTCAAAATGGAAAAGTTATTTGACCAAACATAGGGCCAAAGGTGACTGACTGCCTTTACTCTTGCCCCTCCCAACCATCGCCTTCTTGTCTCATTGTTTCAAGTAACACGTTGAAATCCCGCAGGGACTGTCGAGATTCATGTCTTGTTACTGTCTTATGTTCGCCTGCGCAAATATGACGTGAGTTTTTAATGTTTACCCAAACGATTTGTAGGGTATGTTTAAGACTTCACTTCTTTTTTCTTTCTTTTCCTTAGTCGCAGTCCATTACTACACTTTATAACTATTATGTACTACTTGGCTTCTCACCTCGAGAAGATATATTTCAATCCTCGAAACATTATGTTATAAACTTTTTAATATATAACAATATCATATATCAGAAATCTTATTACCCCTCTTTGTTTTAGTGTTGTATCTAATTAGGTAATTTTAATCATATTTATATATTAAATTTTGGAAAGCTTTACAGGCTAATAATTTAGTGTTGATGACTCTAAAATTAAAATAAAAAATATATCTAGCGTGTAATTGCGTTGATTGGTTACAGTTTTAAACCTGTAATAAAAGTGTAAAATTGTATTCATGAAAATATTACGATTACAATCTAACAAAAATGTAGGAGGAGATTGAATTGTATTAGGTCAACGAACAGGTGTGCTGTGCAGTTCATCTAAGTTTGAGAGACAATTTGGCTTCAACGGCTTTATAAGTTTGAGAGTTTAATCTGCGTTTCAGAGCTCGAAGACAAGCAAAACTTAATCTATTCTATAAAAATATAAATCAATAATAAAACTTTTATATTCTTTCTGTTTCTAAAAATATTTTCTTTCAAGTTTATAAGCAAGTACAAACACTAAAACGTTATGTATGCACAGTCGTAGATAACGTGTATACTTATTTTGAAATTGTTTAGGTAATCTTTATGGTTATTAATAAAAATTTATTCGATGACGTAGGTTACAGTAAACATAGTTACATACATTGAAGTATACAATTCGTTATTTCGCGGTAAATTTATTTTATTTTAATAGTTCTTCGCGTCATTACTTATTACGTATCAATCAACGATGTAGGAACTTTTTACATTTAGTACAAAAAATTAACTGACATTAAAACGTTATTTTAAAAATAATTAGGCTGCAAAAAATTACCTTAAGTAGAAGTGGATCTTTTCTTTAATGATGAAGTATTATATTCATAAAAGTACTTCAAAAAAAAGAAAACCCACCGATATTCTTTTCATAGCGTGCCTTGACCTTATAAGCTTTAGTAAAATGATTTTACAAAATACTTAAGTATTTAGGTATCAAATACTTAAAGTCATGAACTTAATGTTTTATAGTAATATTCATTAAATCGAAAACTATTCGGTTTATAACTTTTTGAAGTACGCCTCACCATGTATCACGTAACACGTTTCTCGGATGTTGCATGCAAAATATCAAGTCGATTGTTCAAATCATTTTGCCAAATGTTTTATTTGTAAGGACAGTGTAAATGTTTTGGCTAACACTAATCCAAGTCCCTTGGGAGTGACATTCATCACAGTCGAACTGAGTATTTCTTGTATACAAATAAAGTTTTATTCAACATTTCAAGGCTAAGTAACTTTGTTTATGAGATATAGGGTTGACCCAACAACACATACAAAGACTAACGTAAATTATGATTGGCTTGTTCCTTGATTGGTAAAATTGGAAACGCTCTTCTAATAAATAATTTTAACGTTCTTCGAAATGCCTTACTCAGATTGAAATGCCTTACTCTGTTTAATCCCAATACAGATTATTTATTAGGACTATCTAACATAAAGAAAACTCTTTACTTGTAGAAACTCTAATATAACTGAAATCCGGTTATCTATGACCACTCTAGATTTCTAGTAAATTCCCATAACTAAACTCCCAAATAACTTGATATATCACTGGATAAGTGTTTTATATGGAGTATATTTTAATATTCAATTAAACTCAAATTAATATTTTTTTTAGTCAATAAGTCTGTTCGCTTAAAATAGCAAATCAATTTTAAACAAAATATGAACAATTACAGCTAATGTTACTTAATATTATACGTAATGCTCATTGTTACTATATAAAATTAACAATGTGTGTTGTAAGGTAATTTGTTTTGTCACATGTTCTGAATGCAATTAACTATGTTGATTGTAAATTTTCTTTGCTTTACATGTATCAATATTAATATGCCACGTGAAGTACCACTTTTAAATAACAATAAATATGTAAATATCCGCGTAAAAAAACTTGATATCCATTTTAGAGTAATAGTTACAAAATAAACAGTTATATAGTATCAGTTATTGTTTTAAGAAATGTTGTGTAAGCTTCAAGATAAGTTTGTATTATTGAAGCTATAGAGATCGGATCTTCAGTAGTATCTTCGTTATGCCCATTATTTAATATATCAACTCAATTAATTCGTTTTCATCCCTTTGATGTGGTACTAGCGAATAAATTATAAAATTGGTTGATTTAACTTAAATGACTGGGAGGGAAAATAAAATTAAAACGAAAATATACCGTTTTTTTAATACGAACTTATTAGATAAGACTATACATTATTTATTAAATATATTTAAATTTCCTGTTGATTTATGGTGGCAAATTATGCAGATATTATTGAATCAAAATTTACTGAGGATACTCAAATAAAGACACCTATATGTTTAAAAAGTATTTTTGTTGTATATTAAGGCCTGGGACCACTCAAAATGTACGTTATTTGTCATATAAAAGTATGCCTTTTTAGTTAAAGCCACTGGATAAAAAATGTGACCACATTCAAAACAGCATTTTGTGATCATAATTATTAATGTACAATTGTTTATTACTTTGTTTACATGCATACGATAACGTCAGGACAGTTTGAATAAAGCCTCGTTATTTAGCTCTAATGATTTTATACACATATTTATGTTTTTGAAATAGTCGTAAAAAACACTAGTCGTTAAGGTTTAACTTTATACGCAACCCCGTATATAGATCGAGATAATATAAAAAAGTAAAACATGTTTTATATACTATTCGTATATTTAAACTTGTATTTTTGTTAAGCACGTACACGTTTAAATAATAAATATTAAAATATTAATGCTAACTATATTAAAAGTCTGTTAAAATTTTCTAGTCCATATTGCAATGATTACTTGGGAGAAAAAACATTAAATATCCTAAAAAATATTTTAGGCTGTTTATAACGAACAAATACAAGCTTTTATTGTCTACGATTCTATGAAACTTCTGAGTTGTTCAGTATACAGACACAATTTCTATCGAAATTTTGCGTCCATTCGATAACCCTTGTTTGTGTTAAACTTTTAAAAGTGCTCTTAATTCAAAGAAAATTAAGACAGATCAGATAATAGATAGTCAATCTTCCGTTTTTACCCGATGTCGATCTGAAACTGTTTTAATTTACCTTTTAGGATTCTAAATGTTATACTATAACAATAATCGATTAAGGAGTAGTGGTCCTTAAGACTAAAACTAAAGGTAAGTGAGCCTTTGGAAAGGAAACTTATGTCCAGATCTAACCGAGAAGGGTTATCACATTACGAGGAAATCTGTTACTCCAATACCAGCTTCTCAGATTACCTCTAAAGTATCCTTCAAAACTTTTACTATATTAGCTGTGTGTCTTGACAGTAAAACAGGGTAATGGTACATTCGAAAGAAACTTTAATTATTTAAGAGCAATAAATTAAATATAGTATTTAGCATTGACTCGTAATGCCCTAGGTAGGCAGGTGGACACAATTTTGAAAAAGATATTTATACTGATTTTTGCGATTTAACTTTACAGCCAGGGATGATAGGTGGAAAATATTTTGGGGTGGGAAAAATTTAAATGATAAATGTTTAGCTCTTTAAGACAATGCAGGGTTACTCGCCACCTAGTGGTGTCGCTGATTTACAGGCAAACCTTTCAGTCTACAGCTTATTTAATTTTTTAGATGTCCTACAGACCAATATACAGGGAGGCAAATGTAAGGGAATTGAATGTTTGTGTGACTCGTCTCCTGTAGACGTGAGAGAACGTGCACCAGACAACTAAGTGATACTGGAGTGTAGTACCCTCAGTGACGTTTGGGGATTCTCCACAGATGGAAATGCGTCAATACACATATAAAGTTCCATGTAAAATTTAGTCTAGAGAAGAATTGTTTGCTCAAGATATTTTTCACATAAAATATTCATTTTTGTTTTTTGGGTTAGGTTTCATAGTATTCTTTAGATAATAATAATCTTGGTGAGCGAGGCACAGCATTGCAACGCATAAGCGCGCTGAAATCAAACTGTCAATATCATATAATGCTGACTACATTTCATTACTGTTTCTTTTTACTTTCTGAATCAAAGTCTTTGGACAAATTCATCAAACTATGGCTTTTTATGTATTTAAGTAGTAGTTAGGGAGCATGTGTTCATATTTCACATTAGGAAAATAACATATTATTGTGTTTATCTTGTGTACTAGTAAATTTATTCTGATATATTTTCATTGCAATCATGATGACCTAAAATACCATTGTAAAACAAGTAATCACGGCTAACTAGGATTTGACATCGAAGAGGACAGGGGTTTAGTCTATTGGCTATTTGGCATAGATACTTCGGTTGTGTTAAAAATTCTATAATATATGTGTCTTAACAAAACAAACATATAAAGATAATTTACATGTAAATTTTTAGTTAGTTTTAGTTTTTTTAGTTACAAGAGAGATTGTATATATAGCCATGAGTTTCTATAGTTGAATTGATACAGCTGAGGAAATAATATTTCAGCCTGAAAAACAGAAATTAAATATTACAAGCCTGTTAAGTCATCATGCTCCTCTCCAGCTTCCATAACGCGCAAGGAATTACTTTCCAGTGGAATATATTTGATACAAGAGTGATTTCTATATGTAAAAGACTATAAGAATCCATTTCTAAAATAAGCATTTTCTCTGTATAATAAATTATTTTAAAATTTCTTACTGTAATCTTTAACAAGAAATAAAATTATTAATGTTGACCACTGTACGTAATGTTTTATTTTATCGTACTATAAGAGATCTACTTGAACATATTAGTTTTTTAAAAGATTACAACATTCAATAACATAACCCCAAACTGTGAGTTGGTAATTTATGTATATATATACTTAACCTTAAGGTTTTGCACTTTACTCTTTATTTACTAAATTCAAGTTCTGCTTGTTTAAATTTTTTCTAGTATTGTTTGAGGTGGATTTGATTCCAGTTTGAACATTTTTTACTTAAAAATTAGTCTTCAGAGAAAAAGTTTCTCAATGAGAGAAAAGTAAAAATAAATTATTACACATTGAGAAACCACAGGAATTTAAGAAACTAAAATTAGGTATTTTTATAAGGTTTAAACGTTCAAAATATCAGAGCTCATTCTTATGTTTTTAGAAATAAAGTTCCATGCAAAATATAACATTTACAGATGAAATATTTCTCGATACTTTTTGATACACGATACTTTTTGTGTTTTGTATGCAATGTTTTTTATACAGTAACAAATATGACAATACGATATATGAGTCTATGTAACACAAAACAATCACTAAAAATTACATTTTGTATAATTATTACTCACGCAAAATTTTATATTATTATTTTTAGTTTCTGTAATGTTTTTATTCTGCTACTGACACATAGCCACACAATGTGTTTAGCTCATCGAGTGATTAACTTTACTAATGCTCAGCCAATGACAAATGGTTTATCATAGAGTCTTAAATTAGTTCTTGTTACAAAAGTAATATAACCTCATAAACAACCAACAACATGTTTGAAAATAATTCATTTTATTGTTAAGGTAAAAGGGTTGAGATAAAATCTCCGCATACGTAAGCTGCTTTCTAAACAAGGAACGATTGTAAAACCACTTAAGAAGCCTTCATGCGTAAGTAGCTTGGTGCAATGCTAAATATATGGGGGTGTATACAAGCCAGAGCTTTTAGTTTAATTCTGAAATAGTGTTATTTTCATGCTTTAAAATGGAATCTTTTGAGTTGTTTTAGCAAATAGCTTTCTGCATTTGGATAAAGGATCGACAAAATTAGTAACCATAACTCTATTTTACTCTACAGATAATCAATTACACAAATCCAATTCGTATTCTACGCCATATTAAAACAACTTAGATACGGATTTACGAAATATGTTTATAATTATAACATTACAGTATTAAAAAAAATCATAATAATAAAATTTCTTCATTTGAAAATAACAAGAGAATTAATATGCATTCCTGCTAATCAATCAAGAAAATAAAAAAACTAGTATTTATATTTCGAAATGTTCATGCCAACCTGTGTAGAAAAAATAAGCAGTATTCTATTTGACTCATAGCGTACCGTTAACAGTTCTATTTTTGAAGTCCTATTAAATGTTATCGATATTTAATAAGACTTCTAAAGTATTGGTAGACATGACAATGGAACTCACGTTAGTGAAAATAATAATATATTTAGTGACAGTATTAGCTGTAATTATTCGCTAATATTATAGATTCTGATAATTCGCCTAATAGTTGTAGCCTCCAATAACTGTAAAACAATCACCTTCTCAATTTGACTCTGTAACTATGCATAACAATTAATATGGGTAAAATATCTCCCCAAACAATACAAAACACTGAATTTACAGCAGATAGCTTATTCATAGAACTGTATGTTATGCAATGTTTTAAAAATTTAACAATTTGTATTGCTAGTATTTTAAAAACCTAACAATATATAGTATAATAATAAGGTATCCATAAAGTAAGTACCACCAATTTAGTTTATACAGTTAATAATTTATAAAATGTATCTATTTGATTCTTTGCTTCACAGATACCTAAATTATGGTATTGTCAGCCCGCTACATTTCAAAGATAGTATGATTTATTTTGCGGTGTGAGAAATGGCAACGCACAACGTGTTGAAGGTGGATTTATCACCAATAAATTATCAGTTTAATTTACGTACAGCACTGATGCATGTAAAATACAACTGATATTCTTGGTTGGATTAAGTGTGCATCAACGTAATTTACATCAGAGCCGGTATAGAAATATTTGGTCAGTAATTAAAAACTCGTTCATTTTTATTTCTTAGCAACAAGTAGAATTATGAAAACTGTACAAAAATACTGAGATTTAATTAGTTTTAAAAATATTTCAAAAATAATTTTTATTTGAAAACATTGATGTACTGAAAATATGGACACTTACATCAGCACTAATTAATCTATATGCACAGGATTTTTTTAAGTTTTAATTTCTATTTATGGAATAACTAGTGTTCTAAATATGCAATAATAACCACATGTAACAATAAATTCATAAAATAATTCAAAGAACACCAGTAGATGAATAAACACAAAGAAATAAAGGCATAATAAAACAGTAATAAACTACAAATATGTACTATAAATCAAAGGAATTTAAAACCCTTGAGTTGTTTTTTAACAAACAAAATTTTTGCTAAACTATTATCATTATTATGATAATTACGGACTACAGCATTACAGATATTGCACAAGAACGGACCAAAGGGGGATATTCCCAACGTCGAGGCAAACATCAACAAAACTAGACATGTTCCATGTTTGGCTTGTATTAAACCTAACCTAATTTGATAGCAAACAGGCTCGAAGCTAATGAGGTAGCCATTCAGTGGAATCTGACAATTTCACATGGTTGGCTAAAACATAAAGTTTTAATTAAACATGGTGGTTCTCAAAGATATACAAGTGTAACAGTATTTACTATTTAAATAAAGTGACATATTTTAAAACTATATATCTTATAATACAAATAAAAAGTACTATACGTAGTGATACTTCCCTTTTTCCATATATAGTGCTCAAACTATATAAGATCGTTTCAGAAGAATGCAAGTTCTAATTTTGGTAGAGTTACTTTTTACTTACGAAAAATTCCCAAAGACTCCAAGCAAGCAGAAGACCCCAATGAAAAGCATTAATGCCATTTTTCTTTAGCGTTATTTAATAAAAATAAGATTAGACAGTGTAGGAAAAGTGTAGTAAAGTAAATATAAGTTATTAGTAAACCTGGGTGGCTGAGCGTTAGTGAAGCCAATCAGTGTCGAATATTTACATTGCTCTTTGTATATCACCACAAAATGTCTAAAACAAAAATACCAATAGATTTTAAATTTTGTTGTATGTAATTATATGGGATTTGTCTGAGTGTTTTAGTATTAGTGTATTAGTTTTATGCTCAACTATGATGGCAAGGTGAAAAATGCAGATTAAATAAAGTTGAAAAGATATTGCACACAGTCATATTATATTTCAAAATTTTACATCAAACTGTATAAAACTATAAAATATACAAATAATTACATATTTAATAGTGACAGTAGTTATAAGAAGTCCTAAAAATAAAAAAATGTATTATCATCACGAAATAATATATTTAATATTACAAGTATGAAATTTCGGATCCAGGTACCTTCAGAAATACTTATAGAATGCGTTTCCTTTTGAATATTGCTCTTCACAGAGTTATTGACAATTTATTCTAATTTACTTTTTTTACGGTATGATGAAGTGGTAACGATCAGAATTTAATACTCCTATATCATTGTTACTTCAACCTAATTGTATGTGTGAAACTTGTGCAAAACAATGTTTTGTTCTGATGCTAACAGAATTTAATTTAATCATTTGCCCATAAATCAGGAATACATTTATTATTGCTTTTTTGGTTTACTAGACATTTACTGTTTAAGACGATTTCTTTCTCCAGTTAGCTAAATAGTTATTTTTTGTAGAGTAAGATGAACCTGCTGATATTAAATTTATAAATGAGGAACTATGGATTAAACAATCTGAATATCTTTTACGGAATTAATATTTAATTGCTAATTTAAGCAAATTAATATTTAAAATTTATTTTCTTTAAATGTAATGTATATTTTTATCTATGCCCATGAAAATTGACGATTACGCAATGAGGAAACTATTTTACATTATAAATAACGTTGTAAGATTAGAATATTATTCTATTTATGGAAGGAATGTGAATTACTAAAGGCAAAATAATAACTTTGTACAAATAGCGTGTTACTCTACTATAACATGCAGGTTGAATAACGACTTTGTGTTATTTCTTAGACCTTTGTTTTACTGTTGGATAACACGTTTAAGTTTACACTAAAACTGAATAGAGCAACTAAAATAGAAACATAAGCACAAAGAGGCGTGATGTTTTGGTTTAAGTGTGTTTAGAAACTACAATAACTACGTAATATTTCATTTTGAATTGTGTTACCAAAATACAGCAACTGTTTACGTGGGAATATGTTTCTATACTACATGAACAGCGTAATGTATCGGATAGGATGTTATTTTAAACTAATGGCACATCAATAACAGCAAATTTCGAGATTCTGGGGTTCATGGGCAATTCGATAAGTCCAGTCTACTATGGGAGATGACGGTTGGAGTTGGTAGGGTTTGTTCCCTAACCTCAGAGGTTCTTACTAGCCTCAACAAGGGTGTGCCAACACCTGCCTACTTTGACTGGAGAGGCTGGTTCAGAGCTGGCCTCCCCTTCTTCCAAGGGAGACATGACTTTGAGATATAGTGCCCTAATTCTTCCTCATGGATCTCGATTGGAGGCGGTCCCTACTCCCTAACCTTACCCATCCTGAATATCCTGTCACTCCGGAAGCAGCACAAAGGTTCTTACAGGACTAAGTGCAATTTATAAGCTTCTTGTCTTAAAAGGACCAAAAAAATAAAGAAATGAATTAAAACAACAGTAACTGCTATGTATCAGAATAACAATAAATACAATAATATAATGTTTCTTAATATAATTTACAAATGTGTAAGATATGACAGGAATTCTTGTACAGAATATAGAAATAATTCCAGCAAAAAGAGGTTAACTTTTAGAAAATGTTTTGAGCTGGATAGTTTTACAAGTGCATAAGCAGCGCTTTTTAGAGCCGCAGACCTGATTAGTGCTCTTTTCTACAAGAGTCAATGTAGGTAAAAAGGCTTAGAGTAAGCTAGATAAATAGATCCTGCCAGAATTGGATCGATTGTCCCTTAGAGTCTAATTACTTTCACCTTTTCTACACATAAGCATCGTATATTTGAAGGATAGTTTCTTAACTATAGGCATTAACGCTCGAAAAGCGAAAGTAATTAAAGACAGTAAAGGGTATAATTATGTTTAGACCATTTGAGTTTATCATCCAAAACAACACATAGAAGAGCAGCAGACTGATAAGCTGGTACCATTTGCGCTGATGCTCTTTAAATCACAGGAATACGGTAAGAAACTCATTATCTTAGTTTTCTCTTCATTGAAGTGAATACAATTTGACTTATATTTAAGTGGCATTATGATACTTTATAGGCTGTGAACATCATGAAAAGTAATCAGATTAGTTGTGTCATCTGTATTTCAAACAATGTTTTAATAAATATTGAAAGTAAGGTAGTATATATGTAGTATGGAGCCTTGGAGTAGTCCTTCACAGACCTTTATCTAACCCTCATAAAATTTTCCTTTATTACTTAGTACATCTGCCTGATTCCTTTCAAAGACGTACGAGGAATGGATGGAGAGAACTGCAAAACCATGTGTTTGTGAATTTAATAGAAGCCACTTATCAACTTAAAATCTTCGATGAATTTTTATCCTCAATTAAAGTTATATACTCGTATATTATTGTTAGTTTGGTTTAGTTAAACGCAGATGTGGCAGATACAGCCAAATACAAAATAATTGAATCGTAAAAAGTGAGGGCTCTGTGGTGTATTGGTAGCACATTCACCCGGCAAGTGAGAGTTCCGGGTTCGAGTCCAGGCGAAGCAAGTACTTTTTGCGATTCAATGTTTATTGATAACATATATATTCAGTATATATATATATATATATATATATATATATATATAATGTGTGTGTGTGCATGCGTGTTTGTTATTTCTTTTTAAGTAAGTTAGTCTTTGAAGGTGTGACCTAAGTAATAAAGATCCTTAAAATGTACTCGAAATAATGCAAATCAATATTAAAACTATATTAGAATTTCTAAGTATTGTTAAAGAACACATAGTGTTCTAACGACTAATCCTCATAGAATAATCCGACAAATGTATTAAATGTTGGTACAGTTTCTAGAAAGGTGGGTTATACTGTCAAACTTTCCCATGCTAATTATCCTGTCACTCAAGAAGCAGAGCGAAAGTCCTTTTATGATTTGGTACAATTTGAGTATCTGTCAACTTCTTGACCTAAAAGAACACAAGTATTGAAACCTGAACCCTTACTTCATTATTTTGTAATGGTTTTTGAGAGGAAATTAAAGAGAAAAGTTCGAGTCAAAACCAAGCTGGATAGGACATTCTTCTTATTACTGTACAATATTGAAAAATGTATTTAAATTTTAGACGTTATAATTCAATTTAAATACATTTACAAATAAAGATCGCTTATAAATCTCTTTAAGTATTTTTTTTTTAATTTTAACAGTTCATTTTCAAACATATTTATACCATTTATTAAAGCAAGAAGGGAATTCGTAAGAACATTTTTACAGTTGACCTTTTAATTAAAGTGGTACCTAAACCATGCCCGTGCTGAGACGCCTGACACCGGTCAGAATCCCAGTCCACTCTCTCAGCCTGGAAATTTTCGACATTATCCTAATCTGAAAGTGAAAAATTGAACATTTAGAATACCCAAATTTTGCAGTAAGCTTATTTGATTGAGTATAATCAGCACCGTCTTGTGGAAAGAAAATAACACGTTCAATTAATATAATTAAAAATAGATCATCTTAGACGAAGCTTATCGTCGATATTGGCAAGTTAAAGGATTTTAAAGGACGTGAAGTGTTCGAGAGACTACTAACTTTACAAAGTGTGGTTTCTACTACAGGACGGACACTATTTGACATTCTCTCTGGACAATTGGCAGTCCTTAAATACTTTTGTTATTGCGTCACAAACGAGTGTGATGACTCATCTAACATCGACTTTATAAGAAAATCAATAATGGGTCAAAGTTGATACACAACATTTGGTAGGATCAGGAAATAGTAGTGTATAGAGAGCAAATGTTGTTTTTCCAAATTCAAATTTTCATACAATTCATTGCAAATATCTGCAATCTTTTATAAATGTTTTAAAAGAAAACGTACATTTTTATGTTTTCTTAAAAATTTATTACTAAATTGTTATAATTTTTTATATTTTTGAGATATTTCCTTGCATTTTGTTAAGTAACACGTGGAACATAAATAAAGTTTGCCCTTTATTTGATTCAAAATAGTGTATGTCCACATATTATATTGTTCTTTTCTAATAAATGCAGAAAGATATTTGCAAAAACACATTATATTTTAATATAGGGGAATAACAGCTTTTCAGAATTAAACTAAAAGCTAGGGCTTGCAAAATGTGCCCATATTTTTAGCTTTACACCAAGCTACTTACAGATGAAGGATTCTTAACAGGTTTTAAAATCTTTCCTTGTTTATAAAAGGCCTTAGGTATACTTGTATTTTATCCCTACCACTTAAACTTTACATGATTTTTCTAAAGTTGTTTTAATTTTACGAGTTTATATTATTCTAGAAAACCGGAAGTAATTTACTGATGCATTCCGAACCATTTATCACTGAATGAGTATTATATAATCCTGTGTACTAAATCTCTCGAATATGTCATTGCTGTCTGTCAGTCTATTCGATTCGTAATGGTAATAAAATCGAATATATAAGATTTTATTGTGAGACATAATAAAATATGTAACTTAAATACCACATCACATACAACATAATCTGTTACAGATTTTGTGTGGCATTTAGTAAGAAGAAGAGTGTAGCGACTTTCATTATTAAACACACAGTCGTGAAATCCAACATGTGTATGTGTATGATAGCAAGTCACATCGAAAAATATAGTGGACGTTTAATTTTGCATGAACTCTCGTAAAAAAAAAAAAAAAAAAAAAAAAAAAAAAAAAAAAAAAAAAAAAAAAAAAAAAAAAACATGAGGATGGGTTGTTCTATGATGGTGCATGTCCAACCATGGAATATGGTAGAGCGTTATTGAAGCTTGTGGTTCAGTAGACCGACAAAATTTGATTTTATATGCGAGGGAAGAAAATTTAATTTTTTGTATTGAGCCGGTTCAATACCTATATCTCCCCGGCTCATGTGTGTTTTATATAGTGTATGTGTGTGTGGTTTATTGGCTGCAGAGGCCACTGACCATTTGAAGGCGTTTGGCCTTTCCGGGAGAGTGGCAAAGACTCCGAGCCGTGGTGTACAAGTTAGGAGTAGCTCCAAGTTAAAATTTAGTTTAATTAAGTGTTTGTTAGTTTTGCGGAGCTGTTCTCCTTCTGACATGTGCGGCTAAGTTTACGGCCCCTTACTGATGAGGTCCAAGAGATGAATTGTTTCCTCCTGTCATCTCTCCATCATGCGTGGTCGCAGAGAACCTTCGCTTTTGCGCTCTGCTGAAGGAGGGCCACCATGATGGATATTTCTTCTAGTCAGCACCCTGCTTCTAGTCTTCTGTGATGCCCCTGCTTATATTCTTTATTTATTTGTTATTGTTATTGTTGCCATTTATATAGTTTATATTTTGTTATTTAATTTTAAGTTAGTTTTAGATATATTTAGTTATTTCTTGGATTTCATTAGGAGCCCGCCCTTAGCCGAAGGATACCGGGAGAAATTGGCATTTCTTGTTTCAAATTATGGCGTTTCTAATTTTTGTATGCAGGTGCACCTGACAAGGATTGTTTGAGGTATATACTACTGCAGGCACTTTTTATTTTTTTATTTTTTTTTTTATTTATAGTATATATACTTATATATTTATATTGACTAGATAGGCCTATATTGTGTCTTAGTAAATGAACCTGAGTATGCTGACCACGGTGTTCTTTTTTTTTTACCTAGTTTAGTTTTGATCCGGCATCCCGTTCGCCACCATGGGCGCGCGCTTCCCTGATGGTTTGCTGTGGGTGTGCGAGCGGCGATGTAAGGTTTCAATGACAGCAGAGCGTGGTTAGCTGCTCTCTCAGCTGTCTCTCAGTTCTGGTTTTGTTTGTTGGTGTAGGTTAGTGTTAGGTAGGGGGAGGTTAGAGTACACAACTTTTTTTCATTAGGAGCTCGCCCTAGCACAGGATACCGGGTGGAATTGGTTTAGTGTCTTGCTTCCTGCAGACTTACCCTTTGCAGGGAGCAAGGGACTCTAAATTGCTTAACCACTAAATTTATCTAACTGTACTCTACTTCTCCCCTATCAATGTGTTGTTTTGTTATATTTATTGCTTCTGTGTTTGTAGGTTGTGGTTAGTGTATATTTGCAGGGTATCCTTCTATTAGGTAGCAGGTATTAAGTTCTTCACTTGGACCTCGTCAGTGTAAGCGTTTTGTGAGTTGAGTCCACTTAGGTTACTAAGTAATTGTTGCGTAGGCTTTGTTGTTTATTGTTGTATTTATTTGTCTTAATTGTTTGGTATGGCGTTTTCCCTGGTGCCTGAACATCTACGCAAGCCCGAGTTGGTTTTTGAGGTCCTGGCGAGAGGACAGAAGCCCGAGGGAGATGTGAGGGCATTAAGGGCTCAATTACGGGCTTGTATAGCGTTGGACCGCAGCTGGAATGCAGAGTTCCAAATTAACACAGAATTTGAGTTTTGTAAAACCCGAATGGAGGAATTAGAAGGACGATATTAATTTTGAGTCACTTCCCATGTCCGGGTCAGCAAAGGCTAGATTGGCATCTCAGCTTTTACATTGGCGTGACAGAATAGTTTTACTTATGTCAGCTCCTAGTTTAGACTTTGATATTAAAAAGTTGGGCTTTTTCGGCCAGTAAACAAATTAAAACAAGCCTTAGATGGTTTGAGTGAGGTGCGCTCGGTGAAAGAGAAGGGGGTACTATTTACCGCTGTCACTCCAACGGAGGTACCCACGACCTTTGGATTAGAAGGGGGGGTTTCCCACTACCATTACTTTTGCTAACCATCCTCCGGCTCTTTCTTTCGAGCCTCCCAGAGTTACTATGTCTCCGATGGGTAGTGGCCCTCCTGAAGCGGCTGGTGAGGCATCATCTATAGTTGTGCCTTCCTTTTCTAGCTTTGGCAAACTGCCCCATCCTTTGGGGAGTGTTTTACAACACTTCCCCAGAGTTGATGGGCTTGACACTAATTTACTTATCCATTTCCTTCTGGAAGTTTTTTAAGCTAAGAGAATTTCCTGGTATGACAGATGCCATGCTTATGCAGATTTTAGCGCAGTTTTCCTTAAGGCCGCTTTTTGATCGCCTTCTAGACTGCCTTAAGAGAGGTGCCACCTTTGACCAGTTCCACGCCGAGATCTTGGAGTTGAGAGTAAAGGTAATTTTGAGGGCAAATATGTACCTGATTTTGATGGTAAAAGGGTAGCTGGTTTAATACAGAACAGAAAGAAAAATAGAAAGAAATAGACTTGGGGGACAGTTATCATCGTTGGCCGAGAGGGGAGGTTGCTGCTCTGGCTGCGCAGGGAGTAAGGGCTGCCCGCTCAACCTGCCCACAACTGGATGTACTTGTGGGGAATGTGGTGCAGAAGGCCCTGGTTGATTCTGGGTCAGCACGCAGCCTGATTTCTTTGTCGTTTTTTGAAGATCTAAAATCCTCTGGGCTAATACGGCAGGTTGAGCCTAGTTCACTTATCTGCTGGACTGCTTCACGCACACCTTTACCTATTATCTGTAGTGCCCAGATTCACATCAAAATTAATTATTTCTCTTGGGATTGGAGCTTTTTGGTGGCTAAGGACCTGACTTTTCCTTTCATCTTGGGAGCAGATTTTATCGGAAAAACTGGCATGATTTTGGATTTGGCCTCCAGTCATGTTTTCTTTGCTTTCGCCAGGCGGGTGCTCGTTCCCTTTTCAGATGTCGAGTCTCGTGGGGACTGCTGCCTTAGAGATGGAAGATAAGAGCTTGACTCCTCCTGACCAACTAGGACATCTTACGCCGAAAGAGGCTGAGGACATAAGGCAGATTTGTTCCAGTTTTCCTGAAGTCCTAACTGACAAACTGAGCACGACCAATCTCTTGGAATACGAGATTCGTCTTACAGACACCCGTCCTGTACGTTCCCATTCATATAAGCTTGCTCCGCCCAAGATGGAAATTCTGAGAAATATGATTGATGATTTACTTAAGAGTGGGGTAATCGAGCCGTCTTGCTCAAATTTTTCCAGTCCAGCGTTTCTAGTGCCGAAACCTAATGGGAAGTCCAGATTGGTCCTGGATTATCGAAAGCTCAATGCTCAGATAGAAATTGACTCCGTGCCTCTCCCCGATTTGCATTCTGCTTTCGACTGGTTTTGGTAAGGCCAAGTATTTCTCCATTTTTGATCTTAATCAGGCGTTTACCTAGAACATAAAGAATTTTTGTTGGAAACCGACAACCAGGCACTTTCTTGGCTCCTTGCCCACCCCCGTCAGCTCGGGAAGATTGGTCGCTGGGTAGTCCAAATTTCTGCCCTTAAGTTCACAGTGCAGCACGTGCGAGGCACCCAAAATATCATAGCGGACACTCTGTCACGCATGTATCACTTACCCAACGACCACCAGAATTTATCAGAGCCGCCATGTTGTGGCGTGCTCCTAGACTTTCCTCTGGCATTTTCGGACATTGTTCCACACCAACTTAAGGATCCCGAGCTGACTGCTATCATCAATGAGCTTAAAAACGGAGGTGCCCACCCTCCTTATTTTCTGTACCGAGGTGCTCTATGCTGCCGTGACAAGCAGCGGAGAAAACATAAGTTAGTGCTGCCAAGCTTTCTTGTACCGATGGTCTTTCAGTATTTTCATTCTTCTCCTGTGGGCGGACATCTAGGAATTCATAAGACCATCGCGAAGATTAGGGATCAGTTTCATCTGGAAAGGTATGGACCGGGATATTGCAGCTCGAGTACGTTCTTGTGAAACTGTGCTCGCTAAGCAAACCCGCTCAAAATACCAAGTTGGGTCTTTTGTCATCTGAGGTGGCGGAAAAAAACCTTTGGAGAAGGTTTTCATTGACTATGTTGGGCCTCTCCCGCGTAGCAAGTCCGGAAATAAGTTCCTACTTGTTTGTTTGGATTGCCTTCTCCAAGTTTGTTTGGTTGTTCCCATTGCGGAGTGCTACCGCGCAGCTCACGGTGCAAGCACTTCGTAACCATTTTTTTTCAACACTTTGGAATCCCCGCCACCTTAGTTTCCGATAATGGTTCACAGTTTGTCTCCAATATCTTTAAAAGAATGTGCTTTGGGCACGGAAATCCGCCATGTGACTACTTCCCCTTTCTATGCTCAGCCTTCTCACGCCGAACGGTTTAATCGCAATCTTCGATCTGCTCTCATTGCCTTTCATGCGGAAAATCAGACCACCTGGGATCAACAACTACCTTGGATCCAATTTGCCTTTAATACGGCCCAGCATGAAAGTCACAAGGCGGTACCTTTCGAGTTATTATTTGGCTTTCCGCCAAACAACCCTTTGGCGAACCTTTGGAAAATTAGCGATCTTCTGCCACCTCCTGGTACTCCCAATGTGAAAGCCACTTGGGAGGCAGCCAGGCGGAATCTCATTCGGGCTAGGGAGTTAGTAAGGAGGAAGTACAACCGAGGTCGTATTGCCAATCCCTTCCAGGTGGGGGATCTAGTTTACTGCAAGGCTCACCCAGTCAGTTCGGCTGTGGATAAAAGAGCTGCTAAACTTTGCTACAGGTGGACTGGTCCCCACCGCATCTTGAAGTTTCTGACTCCGGTGACTGCCCGACTGGGAGATCCTCAGTCCGGGAAGATTTTCAGGAAGGCGCACATATCCCATCTGAAGCCTTGCCGGAGTCATCCGTGATTTCTCTTTAGTCTGTGCGGGAGGGTTTTAGGTCCAGAGGCCTTCTTCCTAATCAAGGTTCCTGTTTTTCTTCTTTGTACCCACGCAACTCTTGGAGGGATTTCTTGCCTCCAACTGGATTTTTCTTGGTCTTACCTTCTGCAGACTTCAGGGTTTCCGGTTTATAATTCTTCAAACCATTGGGGGAGAGGCATTTCGTTTGGTTCTTCATTTTGAAGAAATTAACAGAGGGGAGTTCCTCCTTTTGGGGGGGAGTCTGAGCCGGTTCAATACCTATATCTCCCCGGCTCATGTGTGTTTTATATAGTGTATGTGTGTGTGGTTTATTGGCTGCAGAGGCCACTGACCATTTGAAGGCGTTTGGCCTTTCCGGGAGAGTGGCAAAGACTCCGAGCCGTGGTGTACAAGTTAGGAGTAGCTCCAAGTTAAAATTTAGTTTAATTAAGTGTTTGTTAGTTTTGCGGAGCTGTTCTCCTTCTGACATGTGCGGCTAAGTTTACGGCCCCTTACTGATGAGGTCCAAGAGATGAATTGTTTCCTCCTGTCATCTCTCCATCATGCGTGGTCGCAGAGAACCTTCGCTTTTGCGCTCTGCTGAAGGAGGGCCACCATGATGGATATTTCTTCTAGTCAGCACCCTGCTTCTAGTCTTCTGTGATGCCCTGCTTATATTCTTTATTTATTTGTTATTGTTATTGTTGCCATTTATATAGTTTATATTTTGTTATTTAATTTTAAGTTAGTTTTAGATATATTTAGTTTATTTCTTGGATTTCATTAGGAGCCCGCCCTTAGCCGAAGGATACCGGGAGAAATTGGCATTTCTTGTTTCAAATTATGGCGTTTCTAATTTTTGTATGCAGGTGCACCTGACAAGGATTGTTTGAGGTATATACTACTGCAGGCACTTTTTATTTTTTTTATTTTTTTTTTATTTATAGTATATATACTTATATATTTATATTGACTAGATAGGCCTATATTGTGTCTTAGTAAATGAAACCTGAGTATGCTGACCACGGTGTTCTTTTTTTTTTTACCTAGTTTAGTTTTGATCCGGCATCCCGTTCGCCACCATGGGCGCGCGCTTTCCCTGATGGTTTGCTGTGGGTGTGCGAGCGGCGATGTAAGGTTTCAATGACAGCAGAGCGTGGTTAGCTGCTCTCTCAGCTGTCTCTCAGTTCTGGTTTTGTTTGTTGGTGTAGGTTAGTGTTAGGTAGGGGGAGGTTAGAGTACACAACTTTTTTTCATTAGGAGCTCGCCCTAGCACAGGATACCGGGTGGAATTGGTTTAGTGTCTTGCTTCCTGCAGACTTACCCTTTGCAGGGAGCAAGGGACTCTAAATTGCTTAACCACTAAATTTATCTAACTGTACTCTACTTCTCCCCTATCAATGTGTTGTTTTGTTATATTTATTGCTTCTGTGTTTGTAGGTTGTGGTTAGTGTATATTTGCAGGGTATCCTTCTATTAGGTAGCAGGTATTAAGTTCTTCACTTGGACCTCGTCAGTGTAAGCGTTTTGTGAGTTGAGTCCACTTAGGTTACTAAGTAATTGTTGCGTAGGCTTTGTTGTTTATTGTTGTATTTATTTGTCTTAATTGTTTGGTATGGCGTTTTCCCTGGTGCCTGAACATCTACGCAAGCCCGAGTTGGTTTTTGAGGTCCTGGCGAGAGGACAGAAGCCCGAGGGAGATGTGAGGGCATTAAGGGGCTCAATTACGGGCTTGTATAGCGTTGGACCGCAGCTGGAATGCAGAGTTCCAAATTAACACAGAATTTGAGTTTTGTAAAAACCCGAATGGAGGAGGAATTAAGAAGACGATATTAATTTTGAGTCACTTCCCATGTCCGGGTCAGCAAAGGCTAGATTGGCATCTCAGCTTTTACATTGGCGTGACAGAATAGTTTTACTTATGTCAGCTCCTAGTTTAGACTTTGATATTAAAAGTTGGGCTTTTTCGGCCAGTAACAAATTAAAAACAAGCCTTAGATGGTTTGAGTGAGGTGCGCTCGGTGAAAGAGAAGGGGGTACTATTTACCGCTGTCACTCCAACGGAGGTACCCACGACCTTTGGATTAGAAGGGGGGGTTTCCCACTACCATTACTTTTGCTAACCATCCTCCGGCTCTTTCTTTCGAGCCTCCCAGAGTTACTATGTCTCCGATGGGTAGTGGCCCTCCTGAAAGCGGCTGGTGAGGCATCATCTATAGTTGTGCCTTCCTTTTCTAGCTTTGGCAAACTGCCCCATCCTTTGGGGAGTGTTTTACAACACTTCCCCAGAGTTTGATGGGCTTGACACTAATTTACTTATCCATTTTCCTTCTGGAAGTTTTTAAGCTAAGAGAATTTCCTGGTATGACAGATGCCATGCTTATGCAGATTTTAGCGCAGTTTTCCTTAAGGCCGCTTTTTGATCGCCTTCTAGACTGCCTTAAGAGAGGTGCCACCTTTGACCAGTTCCACGCCGAGATCTTGGAGAGTTGAGAGTAAAGGTAATTTTGAGGGCAAATATGTACCTGATTTTGATGGTAAAAGGGTAGCTGGTTTAATACAGAACAGAAAGAAAATAGAAAGAAATAGACTTGGGGACAGTTATCATCGTTGGCCGAGAGGGGAGGTTGCTGCTCTGGCTGCGCAGGGAGTAAGGGCTGCCCGCTCAACCTGCCCACAACTGGATGTACTTGTGGGGAATGTGGTGCAGAAGGCCCTGGTTGATTCTGGGTCAGCACGCAGCCTGATTTCTTTGTCGTTTTTTGAAGATCTAAAATCCTCTGGGCTAATACGGCAGGTTGAGCCTAGTTCACTTATCTGCTGGACTGCTTCACGCACACACCTTTACCTATTATCTGTAGTGCCCAGATTCACATCAAAATTAATTATTTCTCTTGGGATTGGAGCTTTTTGGTGGCTAAGGACCTGACTTTTCCTTTCATCTTGGGAGCAGATTTTATCGGAAAAACTGGCATGATTTTGGATTTGGCCTCCAGTCATGTTTTTCTTTGCTTTCGCCAGGCGGGTGCTCGTTCCCTTTTCAGATGTCGAGTCTCGTGGGACTGCTGCCTTAGAGATGGAAGATAAGAGCTTGACTCCTCCTGACCAACTAGGACATCTTACGCCGAAAGAGGCTGAGGACATAAGGCAGATTTGTTCCAGTTTTCCTGAAGTCCTAACTGACAAACTGAGCACGACCAATCTCTTGGAATACGAGATTCGTCTTACAGACACCCGTCCTGTACGTTCCCATTCATATAAGCTTGCTCCGCCCAAGATGGAAATTCTGAGAAATATGATTGATGATTTACTTAAGAGTGGGGTAATCGAGCCGTCTTGCTCAAATTTTTCCAGTCCAAGCGTTTCTAGTGCCGAAACCTAATGGGAAGTCCAGATTGGTCCTGGATTATCGAAAGCTCAATGCTCAGATAGAAATTGACTCCGTGCCTCTCCCCGATTTGCATTCTGCTTTCGACTGGTTTGGTAAGGCCAAGTATTTCTCCATTTTTGATCTTAATCAGGCGTTACCTAGAACATAAAGAATTTTTGTTGGAAACCGACAACCAGGCACTTTCTTGGCTCCTTGCCCACCCCCGTCAGCTCGGGAAGATTGGTCGCTGGGTAGTCCAAATTTCTGCCCTTAAGTTCACAGTGCAGCACGTGCGAGGCACCCAAAATATCATAGCGGACACTCTGTCACGCATGTATCACTTACCCAACGACCACCAGAATTTATCAGAGCCGCCATGTTGTGGCGTGCTCCTAGACTTTCCTCTGGCATTTTCGGACATTGTTCCACACCAACTTAAGGATCCCGAGCTGACTGCTATCATCAATGAGCTTAAAAACGGAGGTGCCCACCCTCCTTATTTTCTGTACCGAGGTGCTCTATGCTGCCGTGACAAGCAGCGGAGAAAACCTAAGTTAGTGCTGCCAAGCTTTCTTGTACCGATGGTCTTTCAGTATTTTCATTCTTCTCCTGTGGGCGGACATCTAGGAATTCATAAGACCATCGCGAAGATTAGGGTATCAGTTCATCTGGAAAGGTATGGACCGGGATATTGCAGCTCGAGTACGTTCTTGTGAACTGTGCTCGCTAAGCAAACCCGCTCAAAATACCAAGTTGGGTCTTTTGTCATCTGAGGTGGCGGAAAAAACCTTTGGAGAAGGTTTTCATTGACTATGTTGGGCCTCTCCCGCGTAGCAAGTCCGGAAATAAGTTCCTACTTGTTTGTGTGGATGCCTTCTCCAAGTTTGTTTGGTTGTTCCCATTGCGGAGTGCTACCGCGCAGCTCACGGTGCAAGCACTTCGTAACCATTTTTTTCAACACTTTGGAATCCCCGCCACCTTAGTTTCCGATAATGGTTCACAGTTTGTCTCCAATATCTTTAAAAGAATGTGCTTTGGGCACGGAATCCGCCATGTGACTACTTCCCCTTTCTATGCTCAGCCTTCTCACGCCGAACGGTTTAATCGCAATCTTCGATCTGCTCTCATTGCCTTTCATGCGGAAAATCAGACCACCTGGGATCAACAACTACCTTGGATCCAATTTGCCTTTAATACGGCCCAGCATGAAAGTCACAAGGCGGTACCTTTCGAGTTATTATTTGGCTTTCCGCCAAACAACCCTTTGGCGAACCTTTGGAAAATTAGCGATCTTCTGCCACCTCCTGGTACTCCCAATGTGAAAGCCACTTGGGAGGCAGCCAGGCGGAATCTCATTCGGGCTAGGGAGTTAGTAAGGAGGAAGTACAACCGAGGTCGTATTGCCAATCCCTTCCAGGTGGGGGATCTAGTTTACTGCAAGGCTCACCCAGTCAGTTCGGCTGTGGATAAAAGAGCTGCTAAACTTTGCTACAGGTGGACTGGTCCCCACCGCATCTTGAAGTTTCTGACTCCGGTGACTGCCCGACTGGGAGATCCTCAGTCCGGGAAGATTTTCAGGAAGGCGCACATATCCCATCTGAAGCCTTGCCGGAGTCATCCGTGATTTCTCTTTAGTCTGTGCGGGAGGGTTTTAGGTCCAGAGGCCTTCTTCCTAATCAAGGTTCCTGTTTTCTTCTTTGTACCCACGCAACTCTTGGAGGGATTTCTTGCCTCCAACTGGATTTTCTTGGTCTTACCTTCTGCAGACTTCAGGGTTTCCGGTTTATAATTCTTCAACCATTGGGGGGAGAGGCATTTCGTTTGGTTCTTCATTTTGAAGAAATTAACAGAGGGGAGTTCCTCCTTTTGGGGGGGGGAGTCTGAGCCGGTTCAATACCTATATCTCCCCGGCTCATGTGTGTTTTATATAGTGTATGTGTGTGTGGTTTATTGGCTGCAGAGGCCACTGACCATTTGAAGGCGTTTGGCCTTTCCGGGAGAGTGGCAAAGACTCCGAGCCGTGGTGTACAAGTTAGGAGTAGCTCCAAGTTAAAATTTAGTTTAATTAAGTGTTTTTTGTTAGTTTTGCGGAGCTGTTCTCCTTCTGACATGTGCGGCTAAGTTTACGGCCCCCTTACTGATGAGGTCCAAGAGATGAATTGTTTCCTCCTGTCATCTCTCCATCATGCGTGGTCGCAGAGAACCTTCGCTTTTTGCGCTCTGCTGAAGGAGGGCCACCATGATGGATATTTCTTCTAGTCAGCACCCTGCTTCTAGTCTTCATTCTGTGATGCCCTGCTTATATTCTTTATTTATTTGTTATTGTTATTGTTGCCATTTATATAGTTTATATTTTGTTATTTAATTTTAAGTTAGTTTTAGATATATTTAGTTATTTCTTGGATTTCATTAGGAGCCCGCCCTTAGCCGAAGGATACCGGGTGAAATTGGCATTTCTTGTTTCAAATTATGGCGTTTCTAATTTTTGTATGCAGGTGCACCTGACAAGGATTGTTTGAGGTATATACTACTGCAGGCACTTTTTATTTTTTTTATTTTTTTTTATTTATAGTATATATACTTATATATTTATATTGACTAGATAGGCCTATATTGTGTCTTAGTAAATGAACCTGAGTATGCTGACCACGGTGTTCTTTTTTTTTACCTAGTTTAGTTTTGATCCGGCATCCCGTTCGCCACCATGGGCGCGCGCTTCCCTGATGGTTTGCTGTGGGTGTGCGAGCGGGCGATGTAAGGTTTCAGTATTAATATCTGCCAGTCTGTGTCTGCAGGACATATAACAAGGGAATGAGCTATGGACATCAACATCTTCATGTAACCTCAGCGAACCCTGTTACATGGCACGTGGTTTAGAGAACTACTATCTTGTTATTACTGAAGACAGTAACATTTATTTAAATGTTCTTTCTTAGCGAAAGGTTATTTTGTAAATAATTAGACCCTATAGCACTTATTGAAACAATCGTTTATTTATGTACATTAATTAAACATTTATTGTTTTTATATTTAGCCTTTTTGGCTAGAATTAAATGCTGCCATCTCATTTTTCCTAAATTGAATTTATTTATGTACATTAAGTAAACATTTCATATATTGATATTCATCTTTTTTGCGCTAGAATTAAATGCTGCATGTTTCAGTTTTCTTAAATTATCGTAATTTCAGCGGAAGTTTTACTATTTTTAAAATTTTTCCTTATTCACAAAAGGTTTTTCTTTGAATGCTATAAATTTTACTCAAATTATTTTAAAATTGATTACACCTCCTAATGGATTAAATTTAATGCTGACTATATTAAAAATACTTCAATTAGAAATATAGGGATTAGCGCATAACTATAAAGTAGTGTGGACTATACATTAAACTAATAGGTCACATGAATGGGTTATTTTTATAGAATTAGCTGGATTCATAAGAATTTTAATATAAACTAAATATGTCCAAAATAACTCATAGAAAAACAGAACTAATTTTGGTCACTTTCGTTTTTTACGTTTTTTTTGTTGCAGTTACAATAAAAATTTTTTCAGTATCTGAGTTTATTTAGTGGTACATTAAATTCTTTATAAATCTTTTTACAAAGTGAAAAACCTTGTTTGAGAGTCAGGTTTTTTTATTCCTTTATCTTAAAGAGTTACCCTTGTCCTATTATATTTATTGGAAAGTTATTGGATGAGCGCTAGAGAAGCTTAAGGGAAGCGTGATAATTTGAGGGGCTTAAAATATTGTATTTATCTTTATCTTTTTCAACTATTAATCCTTTGACTATCGTATTAGTTTCTACACTGTAATAGTGGAGTTTCGACAATAATATAATCTATATGACTTAACTTTTCAGGTAATTTATCACTTTACGGTTATTTTCTTCAGAAACTTAATGGGTGAATTGTATAACACCACAGACGTATCTTTTCCTAAACAGATACTAGAGGACACACCTGTTCTCTTCGAGACAAATCCCAATTCGGCATTATAGCTTATTTTACCACATTCGGAATTGCAGTGGTTTAGTCAAAATATGTTATATAATTATCTAAGCGAAGATGGGGCTTGAAAATTTCTTTCTGTATGTGTGCCTGATAGCAAAATGTTGCATGAAGCTTAATTTTTAAATAAGAAAAACTAAGTTTGATAGTGGTGCATGTCGTTCCATGGAATTCAGCTGAACGTTAGTGAACATTTTTACATTGTTGTTTTTGGTAATCATGACGGCAACGATAATATGGCTGAATATGTTACCTTGAAAACAGTACAATTATATTACATTTTATCATATAAAATATTAATATATGGTACGATAAATATATACGTAACTTACCATAATTTAATGACTTTGTGTAAATAGTATCTTTCATTTCTGAATAGTAAAGTCAGGGTTAAAATTTGTGTCCATATTCCCAAACTAAGAAATTCCAGGTTAATTGAACTATTTAAGATTTATTGCTCTTAAATAATGAAGGTTTCTTTGGAATGTAGGAATACGCTATTCGATTTACCTAACTCACAGTTAAAATGGATAACGTTTGAAAAATACCTTCGCTATAATTTGAGATCAGTTTACAGAGTTAGCTGTTATTACAGTAACGGATTTCCTGGTAATGTCAAAGGCAGTGCTTGCCCTCCTCGTTTGGATCTGGACACAAGTTTTCGTTCTATAAGTGACAGGAAAGCTAACTTGAAACCAACTCAAAGGCTTGATTTGCTTTAACAGTAAATTCTGTTAGGGAAATTTATCGCCTTACTTCTCAATTATGTATAATTTGTATTTATCCTGCGTAAGAAAATATTTATGAAATACATAGGGATGCGTATGCGTACAATTTTGAAAATTTTTTGATTTAATTTTCCCTCTTGTATTTTGTTCTAGAATTATCCACCCTCTCACTTTGTGTTTTAATACATCCCTGTTAAAGATTAATGGTATATATTGTATATACGATGTTATCGTAGTTGAACTTAAACATTCGATTATCATTATCCAAGTTCAACATAGTTAGTGGAATGAGGTCATTTATCAAATACAGTTTGGAATGGACACTCGTTTTGAATTTCGTGTCTCAAACTATAAAGACACACAGTTTAAGAAGTAATTTGAATTATGAGTGGTCCCTTTCCTTACATCTTCTTATATTTTTAAAACAAATTGCTTCTTTATTTTATAATTATCTTGATATTTTACCATATACGAAATTATTGTTGATGCTTTAGATATATGTACTTGGTATTATATATATATATATTCTCTTGTATATACTCTAAGTGTGTTTTTAAATGTACTGAGACATTGCATGAAAAATAAACCTGTTTAACTCTATTTACGTGCTGAATATTAGGCCACAAGACATAGTTTGTCTGTGGCTGTAATTAAATATTTCACAGATGTAAGAGAAGTTTATCCTATAAATATGCAGGCACCCAAAGGAGTACGCGACAACACCGTTTAGAATAAAAGTCTTCGCTGACGTTGCATGCATAACGTTTAATATGCAACTCATTTCATTCTCTGGATGTCCTGAGATAAATATGAAAATGATTGACAGCAACATTCAATGGTTTGGTCAAGCCAAACATATAGTTGTAGACGCACTATCATAGAACGAGTTCTTGCCTATGTAGAAAGTAAGTTACATAGAAGATTATTCAGCCAAACGAAATCACATGCACCGTATGACATTCTATTTTCATTTTATGGAATTTAAAGTTCCACAATTTGATGTGTTCTTTTTTAATATCTTTTCAGTTTGATATCCTTCAGCAAGAAAAGAACTAATATTCTTTTATGTTATACAAAAATATATTATATTTTGTTAGTTCAATGAGTGGTAAAAATAAAGTAAAGCGAAGATGCCTTTTAGTTATACCAGTCGAATTTAGGGCTAAGAAGCCCACTCTAACACTTAACCTGGGGACCAACGGTTTAAAGGTGACTTCCAAACCACCACGAACGGCCGGGCAGGCGGATCGGTTGCAAGGACAGGATCGGTCAGCGGTTTTCCATCCAAGTAGCAGCCACGCTCGAAGTTGAGTGGTAGGCTAAATGATGCTCGGCTAAAAAATATCTTAGCTGGACAAGCACCATTATAGAGCCTCAATTTAAAATTATTCGAATAAAAGCTTTCGCTCTTTGTTATACCATATGATATATTCTAATTTTTGTTCATTACGTTTCAAAGCAATGTTCAAGTAATAAAATTTCCAGTGAGCTAAGGAGGTTACTATTACGCAAGAATGCGCTTACATACAATCTTATCACTAAGTTATAACGTTAACTTTCCACATTAGTATTTATCGGTTTACTTTTGGGCACAAATGTCACATGTCGAAATTACAAAAATTCAAATTATTGGAATTATTTATTCATATTAACATTACTATTAGTTTGCTCAAGCATAAAGAGATCAATGAATTGTTTAAATCATTTACAATAAAATGTATTGCATTATAAAAAGATTTAATAATAACTGATATTTTAAATATTAAAATGTAACCAGCACTTCAATATCATTACGTATTTATTATTTCTTTAGGGTTTTATGAAATATAAAACAAAATGTTTTTCAGAACATGGCAAAGAAAAAAGATTTATTATTGCTGTCTGAATGAAGCGACTTATTTTTACTTGCTTTTAAATGGAGTGAAATGGGTCTTTTGAGGCTGACCAACCAAGCAGGATAGAAAGTGTATTGGAAACTTTACAGCCCTATCACGCTCTTCACCGAACTGAACCTCTGCGGGTACAGGATCGTAAAGTCCTTAGCTCTCTACTTTATGGTACACTGAATGGTTTCTAGTTTTTAAAATATGATATCACTCCTGAACTGCATATTTTAAAATAATTTACATTTAAGCGTTTACATAATTCTGCGTAATATGGAACATATCTAATATGACGTTTTTCATTGGCGTCCATAAGACCCAAGAAACATTTTCACTAACGCTTAGCCCTTCATATGGAGGGACATGGATGATCCTCAAACGCAACGTTGCCTATATAGAATTAAAGTTTTCCTGAAAATGTTCTAGTTTATAAGTCAGTTCGTTTAAAAGAGATTTTCAGCCATGAAGACAGAATAAAATTCCTTAATTACCTCGACTAATATACTTGATTAACGGTAAGCCAGTGAAGGAGTGTTCTCTAAATAAGTTCTAATAAGCTTAAGCTGCACACTTTGAGAATTACACAGCCACCTTTAATACAGATTTATTACATAGGTGAGTTTAAAAGTACTTTAAAGTGCATTTATGAATGTTTGCTCGTTCCAAATATTTAAAATTTTGGTTAATTTAACTACAATTTGTTTAAAACCTTTTATAACTTTGTATTCTCAAATTTTTAACATTAGCATTATCATTTACATGATTTGCAATCTAGATTCGACTAAGATAAAAAATCTGATAAAGCAGCTAAATAAATTACTAGGGATGTTGCTAGTATCAAAGGAAAACTTGCCCTGGAAGAAGAAGAAGGGAATGCTGATGATCCTCAATATGTTACAGGGAGTTTTAATCATTCATTATTGTATAATGATAAGTTTTGAATTTTTCAATCGTTTTACCCCAATGTTATTAGTTTAAGTTATAGGTACATTTTGCTTATAAATTACTAAACAAAGAGGGTAAAATTTTTGTGTACTCATAAGTGACATAATATTGTAGTCTTACACTCAAAATTATATTTATTTCTTAAAATTATTATGTAAAAATAATCAGTCAAAAACATTGCCAACAAGTATTATTAGTTTTTAGTAGTTTATTATTAAACATATTTTATAATTTAGGTGTGATATTTTCTGATATTAAACATAAAAGAGTGTAACTTCCTTGCCTTTTAAGTTTAATGTAACTGTAACTGAAATTGCCAATTTTAGCAAGTGTAGCATAGGGCCTTTGCACTCCTATTTTAATTCTATAATATTCTAAACTATAAATAAGGAACGTTTCATTGTGGCGAATTAACACCAATTTGCTAAGTATCTAACTGAGTTTAGTTATTTATTTAATAATATATTTCTGGATTCTCGTTTCCTATTTATTATAATATAATTTTAATATACTTCGTAACAAAATAGGTGAAATATAATAGGTACAGTGAGAGTCCAGTGAGAAATTATGATTGCGAAAATACATTCAAATTAACTACCGTAGGCCTACGTCTAAAAGAACTTTTACATTGTATAACAAACACTGCTGGTGACAGACAAAACGTCTTTGTCTTTACTTCAGCATACATCATAAGTGGAAATAATCCAATAAACCAATTATTTAGAAACAGAGAGGTGACGTTTGTAATGGAAATCTGTTTTAAACCTTATAAGTTTTAACGTCGTTATGTTACTAGGCTACCGGGTTTCGTCGTCATCTAGGGCATACCAGGCTCGTCGTAATTCAAATAAATAAAACACGATACAATACTTAAACGTTTGACTGTGATATAATTACTTAAAACACTTGGTACCCAGCGGATTCTTTATAAGTCAACTTCAAATAATGTTATCATTATATAAATACAATTTCTTTTAAATTTAGATAACTTCGCATATACGGAGACATCTCTCAGGTGTTAGTACTCAATGAATATTTACCACTTGTATGCTTCTAATAATCCATATTAATTATTAAAGGTCACCAAATTGACTGTATAATGGACATTTTACTGATATAATTTTTATATTAAAACGTTACCCTCGTGACAGTCGTTAAGTTTTGTAGTTCACATAATGTTAAAAGATTTTTCCTTATTAATAATTTATTGTGAGATTTGAGGCCTTGCTGTAGAGTATCAATAATAACCCGAAAATGGGATAGAAAAATTGCAAGGAATAGAATTTAATAGCAGGTTTAAAGAAGACTTTATTAAAATTTGCTTTATTAGAATCACTCACATGTCGGATTTGAAGCAGAGGCCAAATAAAAACATTTAAATGTTAACATTGATGGTTTAAAACAAATTTTTAGTGTATGCTATTAAATTAAATAGAACTAGTTATAAAATTGATAAGGGTAAATTGATTTCATTTTAAAAATATCTATCTTCTTGTAAATAATTCAATCAACACTTAAGTATCAACATTTAACTTTGAAATTAAATATAATTAACACGCCGTACTTTTTTGATAGGGTTTAAAAGCCTTCTGGCTTTATTAAGACATATAAAATAAGGTCCTATTAATAAAAATGTATATTTATTATAATTATTTTACTTTTAGATTTATACTTTTTGCTAAATTTCTAGTGGCTCCTGCATCCCATTTTAGATACCAAGGCAATATTTTGCTATCCACATTGGTAACAGTACCAGACAGTTTACCTTCTTTATTATAAACATAATTTATATCATTATTCCTTGAAATTAAACACGTTTGGTCTTTTTAGTTAGCTAATTTAATTGTCGAAATGAATCTTAATCTGCAATAATTTATATTTATTGTTTGCCGTATATTTATGATGTAATTTTAATTTTTACATAATTAAATATAAAGTCACATGTCAGACATTATGAGGAATGTGAGTTTAATTTAAACCCTATATAATGAAAACATGACCTACAAGAACTATTCTTCTGCCTTATTTAATGTAGAAAAGTCTCAGACTGTATGACGCAAGATCCGCGATGTTGTAACTGGGAGAAGAGCGCGATGGGGCTGTAAAGTTGGGAAGTTGTTGCACACAAAATTCCTATTCTGTTTGTTTATTTAGTCTCAAAATCAGACATTATAGTCTGTATCAACACAACTTGCTGTATGACTAAGGACCAAAATATGGCTTAATGTATGATTAAGTTGTATCATAAAATTCCTGATCAGACAATTATATAATCCAAGAGTAACGTGTACAATACAGTTTAAACTTACGTATTTCAGTTACGTAATTCAATATAAAATTACTTCCATGACTTCCGAGTGAACTATTTCCTGCAGCAAATATTACCCGTTACAAAGGCAGTACACACAAACGTATATTTATTTACATATATAATATTTACACATATAATTTAATAACATTAGTTAAAAGACTCACAAAAATGTATCTCAATATTAGTAGATTCTTTAGCTTTATAAACAAATTTAAAATTTCAGCAGACATATTAATTGCAACGCCGTTGTATGCAAAAATGAATAAATTCTAGAGTGCTAACTTTTTTCTTTTAATTTTTGTCTTTTAATGATGAAAAGTTTGTAAATGTAGATAAATTTACTTGATTTAATGTAAAGAATCTACTCTTTGCTGATAAAACTGTTGACAGGAAAAGATATTTTCTATATTTCTATTTACTTAACATTAGTAAATATACAGTTAAATATTTTTAAAATATTATATCTCAATTACGATGTTACATTAATGGAATATTTGCTAATACAAAACTAATTAAATATCTTGGGTCGTGTAGTTAGACAGCACACGCAAGACATTTGCCAGTTCCCACGAGTGTTTTGTAAACAAGGTGAAAGTGCTCTTGGACTGAGCATTAGTAGATTTCCGTGTATTTATTCAGACACGATTTCATTACATATTTTTCAAAGTGCCTATAAAAAATTACTGAAATAAATAAGAAACAATTAAACAACTAATATAAAGCTAAAAGGTGTTTCAGGACACAACATTTATTAAAAACAATATTTATTTAGTTTAGTATTATTATTCTTAATACGCATATCTCATATAATTTCATTCACAACCCATATCTGATTAATACAAAGATTTATCCATATTTTTTTATTACGTCGTTACAATTTTATTCATATAAGCAAGGTAAGTGTTTACCAGACCACATGACGTATAACATCTTTGATATATCTCATTTCATGGCATATAACTTCTTTTTAACTAATAGTTGTAGATGTGGAAATGAGGATTAATGTTAATATTCAAGTCTATAGGTCAGTTGTTTCCTAAAATATCGAAACACTAACACTCATTCAATATTTTCCATTGTTTGTTATTAAATATTATAATTGTTACTGTGTTTGTCCCAATGATTTTCATTTGGTATCTGCCCTATGTATTTACATTGCAGCTATGGTCAAGTTATTTTTCAATTTTATATCCGTTAAAAAGGTATAACTATTGTTTTCTGCTTAAAAATAAAAATAAATGATAATAGTTATTTGAAAAAAGCCTTTATATATTCTAGCAATTAGGATAGAGTTTTAAATTCTTATTAACTTAGTAACTTTATTCCGTTTAATTTTCAATTACATCTTTTGTATCCATACTGTTCTCCATATCAAGCAACTAACTGTAATTTCCTGTAGTAGCCAAATGGCAAAATGGAACCGATGGGAAATTAAGTGACCATCTAAGCTACTTAAGATCGCCAGCTCAAGTCGCTACTCGACAGTTTCGTCACGTTGTGGAGATGCAGACCTCGACCTCATTAGCCTAATGACTCGCATCAGAGGCAAGTTCTGGTTAATGATGCATCAAAAACAGTTTTTACTACTTCAGCATGAAATTAACATAATCAAAGTGAGATGAGCTTTGTTCTTCATAATAATACTAACTAATGCTGGAATTATAAATCCATACCCGCAGTTATATTTGTGCTTGACGACACTGGTTTGTTAGCAAACGTTACAATTAAAATAGTAAGCAAGAAATAATGAAAATATTACAGTTTTTACTTCATTGTTTTTAAAGAAAAGATTAGCCATTACCTGGCGTTAGGTTAGTGCAGTTACTGTATCATAGTGGTTTCGATGTGTCTCACATACTAACTGGTAAACAATAAGACATGAAATGGCAATACTAGCTATTGCTATTTCCAGGACTTCCTAATGGGCTTCTGTTCAACAAAATCGAACCTAATAAAGGAAATTTTAATCATAGTTGTTGATTATTGTAATAACCTTATTTTATGACTTTGTGTCCTAAATTCTCTAAATAACTAGGAAGTGAATGATTTACGTGTCTTTCAATTACTTTCAATGTAATTTAAACTGTGGGCATTTTATAACAATTTCAAACTTTATTTGCCCACCAAAAATTAATATAGTAACATTAGATACCTCTAGTTTGAAGTGTAATTTTTGCTAGGGGTCCCTATTAAAAATCATTTAGTTACTTTCATAATAACCCATCTAGGGGTAGGGGATTCAAAACCTTCATACTTCAAAGAAATCCTTAGTTGGTCATATAAATGACCTCTGACGTAAATCACTCCATATCTAAAAATAAAAAATTAATAGTGAGAGGGGGATGTGATTTTTAAGACACCCGGTATATATTTAAAGGAAATTATATCAATGTGAAAATTGTAATAGTATACTCGGGTAGAATACATTAAGCGTACATTATTTTCAAAGCGATATTTACCAAAAATATAGGTTAAAATAAAAAAAAAATAAATCTCTTTTAACTCTAAAAAGATTATTTAAATGATAAACGTAATGTTTGATTCTGTTATTGAGGTTTCATACGTACACGATGGTTTAGAGCTACAACCCATTAGTGACAGTTATAGTTATTGTATGGTGATGCAATAAAGATGGTTAAATATATGTATCAGTTCTAATTCTGAACTGATAACACTGATAAAACTCATGCACAGAAAAGCTAATCGTTAAAATGAAATAGTATTTTATAGTAAAGTATGTTACGTCTATGGAGAGTAATTGTATTAATATTACAATGTCAATACAGAGGAAATATACATCACAAAAATAATTAACAGATAAAAAACTAGTAGTTATTGTACATGAAAGTATTTTATATATGAACTTAAAATTACTGCAAAATACTAAAGAGAGATCAATTTAGAATATCATTTACTCACTTAAACTAAAACTGTTTCCTTTCAACACGTATAGTAACTAATAATTAGCCTTAAAATATAATAATAATAATTTATTTTCCACTATTTATAAAAAAGTACAAAACTATTTACAAAAATAAAATAAAATAAGTCCTTTCCTAATAAAATAAAAACAATATTCCAGCCAACAAGCTGCTCTCTATGACGTCTGCATCTGACTAAAACGTCCAGTGTTACATAATGTAAAACAGTATATATATATATATATACATACACACATACATACATACATACATATATATATATATATATACATACACACATACATACATACATACATATATATATATATATATATATATATATATATATATATATACATATATATATATATATACAATACAATAGACAAAGTTGCCATTCACTAACCTATATTCACAATAAATCTAACATATTAATTATAAGTTTGGCTAATACCAATTACAAGGAAAAATTAAAAAAAAGTAATAATAATGGTAAAGTAAAATAAACTCAGAATTCTATGCAATATTTGAAAAATCTAAAATTGAATATTCAGCTCAAAATATTTGTTAAATCTGGTAGTATTAATGTAGTAATATACATAATTTTAAATCAATTTAATTTATTGAATATTCCTTTGTACATACTTTTACTCCATGTTTGCAGGTATTGCTACAATATAAATATAAATGGCTGAGACTGTTTGAATTAAAAATACATAATAGCTATCTTTCAGTATCATGCGTTGACGGTAACCACTCTGAAAAACTACTTACTGGTCAATGATTATATCAATGAATTAAATACACTGTGGCCACTGGTTTAATTTTACTACTCTTTTATCGTCTGATGTCGAGTGAAACAGCATTAAAGGTTGATTATTTATACACAACTAGATTTGTTATTCATTTGTTTTGGGTGACCATCTGCTTCCATCCAGTATGTAGTTTACATTTTGGTAAATTCGTCATTCTATAAAAATAAATTAATATACACAAAACCTAATGTAATAATACTCACATTTTCATTATTTTCTTTCTTAGTTAAGAACTCATGGTCAGATTTTGTGTTTCAACATTTACTGCCTGAGATTTAGCATTGCGCAAGAAGTTAGAAAAATTTAATTTTAATTTGTCTGTCCGTCTATCTGTCTTTACGATAACTCGAGAAATACAGACTTACAGATTTACAGGTCTGTAAGAAGCTTAGTTTGAGTTCGATTAAATAACAATGTTGAATATTTATTTATTTTCCTTACGCGTAAACGCAATTGCATGGAGAGAATTCCAGAATAACCATATGATTAAGCAAATTGATTAAAATCATATGAAATAATATAGCTTGTAGCTTTAGACCTGAATTATTTCATTTCATATTTATAAGGATGTAGGTTTATAAGGATTTAGCAAGCATGTATTATGCTAAATCTCATTTAAACTATTAAAATTTGTGCACAAAATTAAAAGATAAGAAGCAAGGAATGTTTAGGTCTCGCATTACTTATAATACAACACTTAAAAACAAGAATTCGTAAACTTACGCAATCGGTGTCATATCTCTGTGTTTATGGTTCGTAACACGTTTGAAACATTGCATATACTATTCAATCCAAGAAATAATTCGGCATTAAGAGCCGTCTTCAGTGAACAGATGATAAAACCAAACTGCCAATAATCTACAGCATAACAATAAACATATAGTTTTATGTATATATATATATAATATATATATATATATATATATATATATATATATATATATATATATATATATATATATATATATATAGTATATATTAAGTGTATATTGAGTTAGGTTAATTCTTTTTATATAAGTAGTAGTTACATAAAAGAGTCTTAATATGAAATATATGTGAATAGATTACACTATATCAATACGCAGAAAAAATTAGTTTATAAGATAACGAGTGGAAAATAATGAATAAAAGCACTCACCAAATTATTTTCCATGACAAAGTAAAGAGGAGTACAGTAAAACTAATTTAAACCACTAAGGCTGGGTTCAAATTTGAACAGGTGACTGTGTTCAGGACCTGTTTAAACGTTTGAATGTACTAACCAACGGGAACCGATTCATTTAAATTAACAATAGAGGATTTACACCCACTAATCTTGTTCATTCCACATGTTCTGTGACGGAAAAGTGTTATTCTTGTACAATGGTACGTAACTGAACACTATAACACAATCACTAATTAATTTGAATTATTTAAGTTCAGAGTAGACAGCATTGTTTACTTTTTAATCTGCCGAATAAAATAATTTGTAAAACATTACTAAATCCTAGTAAAGAATATCTTTCGCACATAATCTTCATTAATCTCAATAGTCAACTACATCAAATATATTCTTTTATACCCAATCTAATTCGAAAAATAACTATCTAGTGATAACGCTTATTGGTTGTGTACGGTAATATACAAATAATATAAAAACTCTTTATTGCAAGGTAGGCCTTAACATTATTACTAAATAAGATTTTTCGAACATTATGCATAAAATTAAACATAACTGGTCTAAGATTTTGCGGCTAGTGGAATGAAATGTGTTCCGAAATAATAAATGAATTGATAATTTATTATACTGTAATTATTAATCTATCGCTGAACTGAATTTGCCTTTCTATTGATTTATAGTAATAATCGATAAGCGTATGTAAAACATTATCGATATCCATTTGTAAATTTTTAGATTTGAGTGTGATATTCCTTTAAGTAAAAATTACACTAAATGTAACACACTTACAATCTTTCATATATTTAATTTTTCTTGAATTGACAGCTATGAATTTACAAACTATAATGACAAGTCTATTTTTGATACTATAATGCAATTGATCTGTATATTAATAAGTGATCTATTTCATGTAAAGGATGTTTTATCGGATATATTTCCGAAGCAGTGAACTTGGTGCTACAATCTTGAGTCGTTCCATCTCAAAACTATCTGAGTGCTTTATGTTGCACTCAGAGAGTCCTAATCAAAAGTAGATATCACCGTGCTAAAGACTCAAATTTGTGAATACAACGCTATTTTTAACTGACATATCTCTGCAAAGAACTTTGGAATAGTTGATAATAGTATAATTGTTTAGGGTGCCTCAGTTTAAAAGATTAATAAATTATTTCTGTTGCATATCAGGAACTCAGTAGAAAAGGTTATAATAAATAATAAGGTTTATGTGAAGAGGAAAATACAACTCGTATTTGAGAAAAAGTACGATTTTTTATTACAAAAGTTATTACATTTTAGGTATTATTATTTTTATATACTTCAATATATTGTCTATATCTCAAGTTGACTCAAACATATCAATTATTATTTACTATATATACATAATTCTTAGAACAAAAACATAAATCCAATGTAACACGTATTATGTGACATCATAAAGTGTCATCCACTTATAAGTTGTTGGTTTTGATAACATAGAATGTTGAAAGTGTTAAGGAGTCTAGCGCCATTCCTGTCATCTTTCATTTACTTCCTGTTACCCTCTTACTCCTCTTTCCTGTTTTCACAAGTGTTTCTTTCATGTTAAAAACAAAATTATATATTTGGTATTTTTTAACAATATATTACTGTAAATCAATAGGTTTTATACATTACTTATCAGCTTTGCATCTAGTATCTGTATCAGCTTTGCATTAGTAAGTAAATTTTACAAATTGCACCTCAAGATATAGAGAAAAAGGTTTTCCCAAATTACAGAACAACTTTTTTTATCTCCGTTAGTTTATTCAGAAAATATTTTATCAGATAATAACTAAAAAAATTATTATAATTGTTTTATTTCCTAATATTAGTATTCATTTTTCCAGTGACGAATTCACAGTAAAAATGAATTGATAAATATAGAACTATATAAGTAAACATATAATTTTAAAATTTCCGATAACATGACAACATATCTAAGTGAAGGACAGGATATAATCAGTGAAACTACCAATGCCAATGCCTTATCGGTGTTGTAAAGGTAGCAGACTTTCAAACTAGTCAGGGGGGCTTAGAACTCTAACGTTTTTCTTTACAATACATTTATAAAAACTCTCTCTCCGAGACAATTGTGATAGTAATAATTATCGAACGATAATAATGTGATATGCGCTATCTTGAATGAATGTTTTCACTTGCAACCAACTGTTCTGAAACTAGAAATACTTTCCAAACAAGTTCTACAAAACTTTAATTACTGACTTATTAGTTTGGAATCACATCGTATTCCAGTAGTCTTAGATCATATAAGCTAATTAAAATTGGGAATTCTTTTAATATTTAAATGGAACGTAATTATATCTAAGCTACTTGGTATCATAGCGTAAAATTTAATTAACTATTTTAGAGTTAAAAGGTTTGTACTAATTATGTTTTAAAATAAAGTAAAGCTTTTAATGTAGATTATTAAAAAACTTGTAGAATATTGAATTAAAAGTAAAAACTATTACAGTACCGGTTATTGCTTATTGGTTTATAATAAAATTCGTACACTACAGAAGCTCAATGGATTATTCTGATATTAAAAATATGGGAAATAAAACCAATCTATGCTTTAATGCAAACGATTTACTTGTCTATTACAAAAAAAATTACATAATTTACGTTCATACTATTGTGCTTGTTGATATGATCGTTTTTTTTTCATACGGAAACCAATTTTGAAACGAAAACAGTAAAGAAGGCCATCTGTGTCATTTACAGTTACTGAACAAACAAAGAGAATCTCTCTTCCGTAGAGCGAAGGTTTAGTAAATGTTTGATCTTCGGCTGAAGAGGAGAAAAACAATTTCCTTCCGCACATTTGGCAGTGCGATTGTTTTCTGTTTTAAAGTGAAGGAGTTGAAAATATGTGTTTATTGTAAATGGTTGTTTTGATTACACTTTGAATCTTTTAATTGCCTAACACTGTATGACCCTAAAATTCTAACTACCTCAATATAATCCAGCAATCTTTATAGAATAGGAGGAACTACCTTATTATAAGGAAGATGACATTTGTTATAATATAATATTTAACTTTTCCATAACTGCCAGAATCTTTAATATTAAACTAAATACAATAATAAATATAAAATAGTATAGGCAAGAATGTAGTTGACAAGATAATAATTCATATTACATAAAATATCATGCTTAAGCACACAAAGCTTATAAGCTATTGGAAAGTTTTATTCAGTTTCACGCTTTTTCTAAAAGGCAATAGTATGGTTTCTAAGCACATCACATACTTATTTTATTGGATTTAAGGTAGTTATATTGTTAATTTAGATATTGTTTGTAAATAAAGGAAGGTCAAATAGGTATTAGTGTGAGTATCTCGAATAGTAACGGATAGCTTACAGTGGCCTTTGGAGTCTGATTGTATGGAAGAATAGGTGATATATCATAACTCCCAGTGGTTCTACAAGTGGCCTCGACTATATTTGTGGCAGAACTACTGTATAATAGATTTATACTAAGCCTGCACAGTCTATATTGATTTATTTAAATAATTTACATCACTTGTCAATGTTATACATTTTACTACCTATATGTTGATCATAAGTACTGTAAATTTTAATTATAACAAACCTTTCGGTTTCTTTTTATTGTGGCGGTAGACCTAATGTAAAAATAATGATCATACGAATAAGTGTTTTTATATATTACTTTACTTTTAGTAAATGAAAATTAAAAGATTTTATTTAAAAAAATTTTGATTTAGAAATTCCAACTACATACTATATTTAGTGATTAGAATTCAAATTTACTGCATTAAAGGAAATAATAGTAAGTAAAAAGCCTTTTATTATTTCTCTAAGTTCAATTTTTTATATACCTATAATGCTTGTTACTCGATATGCTCACATTTTTACAGCTAAAGACTATATAAACACCCACGTTTTAACAAAAGGAATTGCTTTTGAGATCCAGATTAATATTTAAAAAACTAAAACTATTAGCTTTTACTTCGATCATTAACAAAAACCCACAGCAACGATTCTCAGATATAATAAATATTATTTTACAGTTATTAAAAACCATGTTTCATAATATTCTCACTAATATTGTTAAGAAACATTACGGTATAATTATAGAAAAGACCTTTCACAAATATTTTTAAATAAAAGTTTAGTTGATGCCTAATATTAGGTACAGAAAAGTCACTACACAAAATTAAAACTTTTGCTAGTATTTTTATTATTTTGATACCACTTAAATCCAATCTTCACGCATGTAAATAAATTGCTAATAGCTTCGAATAACTAATTTCATTTAATAATTTTGAACATAACTAAAAATTACTGTTCAGTTCTATTTTATTCTTAAGAAATATTCCTATTACATATAAATATATACATAGTTTGCAATGCGTCATATGTGGTTATCGAACCATTTAATGGTTATTGTATACTAAGGGTTAATTCATCCGGCCAATTTCAAAATGAAAACATGTCAACACATTTCCATACGCATTGGAACCACCGCCTCCACGCTTGTAGAATTGTTTCAGAACATGTAACAGTTGCGATTTTTATACTAACGACTTTATCATCGCATGGCTACTAATATAAATCTATAAAACAGTAGTTTGCTGATAATGGACTGTATGTCGATTTTTATATGTGTATGTGCTTTGAAATTTTGTATGTACAGTATATCATATACATTTGTCAATCCTACTTTATTGAATTTATATTAGGCTGAAGATATTATAATTGTGATTAAAGAAAACTATATCATAATATAAATATTTTTCTCACGTTACGTACTTTATTAGTGCACTTAAACAAACCATCAGACGCGATGAGGATTGTTTAATTACGTTCAACCAAACATTTTGAATGTCGAAATTTTGTCTAAAAGTGATGAATTTATTCAGTTTTTATGCAATTGTTATTGCTGTTAACGACGGCTTGTTAAGAATGAGATTATGTTTTCCATATTTTAACCCATTTAATCATTTTTTATTTCTACTCCGATAATAACTAAGATCATCGAACTGTTAGTGTAATAAGTATTGGGTACTACAATACTTGTTTTATCGATGATTAGAAAAGAAATATTGTTTCTCAAATTAGGAACTAATGAGTAAACTAGCATTACTAGTTTATAGATTGTTTACAAATTACTGTTGAACAGAATAAGCCTTATGATTATGATATTGTGATTTTAGTTTTCTGGTACTGAGGCGTATGTCAGGTTTTCAATACCGGCGGTATTTTAGAACAGCCTGTCACTGTTGGTGAAATTATGTACGTCGTACTTGACCATGTAATGTAATAGCAATTGAAGTACTCAGGTTAGGTGGTTTACAATTCGACCCAATCCGCTGAGCCTGAGATAACCACTTATTAACTGTGACTGTAACTAAACAGTCAAATGAGCACAAGGAATAAGTCAATCTCAATTTTATCCTAAGGACTCATTGATTTTGGACCTATGTAGACTTTTTGGCTCCTTCGGGCTTTCTGTTATTTTTAAGATGGTAAGGCATAGGAATTTCACAAATGAAATAAAGTTTCACACAGTACAGCAGTGGTAGGATGGGATTAGTTCAACTTCACATGATTGTTTTGTTAATGGAGTGCAGATCCCTGTGAATATAGCAACCCTTGTCACTTAAACTTGTATTGAATTTAAGTACTCATCGTGCCTCTGGTATTATAAGAGATAGTATTCGTCTTTTTGTTAATAAAATACACATTTAAGCCGCAAATGGTACATCATACTTACAGGAATGTTAGAGAAACTTTCTGATTCATAAAAAGAACAAAAAATTATAGCCCTTACAGCCAGTTTAAGTTTATTTATCTATCATAAGTAAATCTATCATAAGTGTAGTATTGTTAGGAAGGGATTAGTTTCGACATAAAAAAGTTAATGCTGTTTTAGAGTATAGTCTTTATGAAAACATTTACTTATTAATTAATAATTTATATTAAATTTTTAAATTTTTTGAATATATTTGTTTTAATCAATCGTTAATACAAATTTTTTTTTTAATATTTTGGAATGTTATTTTACTAATCATGGTAAGGCGTGTTTTACATAAAAGAAAATTTTTATCTCCATATAAACATATCTATTTTATCTTGAAGAATAACTAATTCTATGTGATATTGATTTTTTTTCGTTTTTAATTAATTAGTTTTAAGGGGATCCGCCACCATTTCAATAGGTATTTTTTTTTTCAATTTTTTTATAACATATTCTTATAGTACATCTTATTTAGAATTTTTTCTTGAAGTTTTATGGCATTCTGACCAATATTTCATTAAAAAAATTAAATAAAAGAAAAGTAGTGAATTTCGATATTTTTCACATTTTCAAACATTTTTATAAATTACACAAATGTTTATTACTTATACATAAAATATGTTTCTTATTATGTATAATATATGAATTTATATTGAAAATACATCCAAATATTGTGTACATTACTATAACACAGGCCTATACATGTAAATTTTATGTCCTCTATGTTTGTGGACTGATTCTGATTTGTGTGTTTTACACTGTGATCAGTTGACAGATTTGAGGTTATGTTCTAGTGAATGTGTTCTATTATTATGGTATAAGTAAACATATATATTTACTTTGTTTTATTATTGCTCAGCAACTGACAGTGACATATTTGATCGTATATGTTTATTATTTTTGATAGGCCTAGACAGAATTATTGGCTTGTCGGGTGAGCCACTTTTTATAAGTACTTTATAGATTGAGAAGATTCAAGGTTAGTATTATGGGCAGGTTTAAAAAGCAGTTTCAAAAAGAAGTCTAGTGCTTGTAGGAGTAATTTAAGGTAACGATGGAATCCACGCAGCAATGATGTAGGCCTTCAGGAAAATGTGTCTGAAGAACAAAGCAATGTAAGTCCTGCAACTTTCGACACAGAAGGTAGGCTTATAAGCATAACCGACTTACCTGATATTATAGATCTTGAAGAGCCTGATTGTGACCAAGATCAAGAGGATACTCATTTGAATGACAGAAAGAGGTCTAGAGGCTTTGAATTGGTATCACGGTACGGTACTAAGCCTATCGAACAAGAACAAGATTTGGAAGACGCTCCAAGCTACATGATAATGGATATGGTTACTCTAAAAAAATTTCTTTAAGGTATGCCTTGTAAGATATGGTTAGAATATAACACTGATGTTTCGGTTTCACCTGTAATTGGGTTTTCCCAAAAAATTACAATTATTTGCAATGCCTGTTTTGAAAGTTATGGCTTTGAAACATCGGCAAAACTAGAAAATGTAAGTGCTACAAAACAGCCATATGATGTAAATAGGAGAATCATACAAACATTTTCTTCTATGGGAAAAGGTCACATGGCCTTAGAAACATTTTCAATGGGCATGAATATGCCATGTATTAGTCACTCGGCCTATGACAAGCATATCACCAACCTAAACAAAGTAGTCGCTGAGTACACTGATGATACTTTACGAAAGGCTAGATTTGAAGTAAAAAAGGCCTACTTAGAACTTGAAAATGCTTTTGAATTAGATGATCCTATAAATATAACCGTATCATATGACGGTACGTGGCAAAAGAGAGAGGGTTCACGTCTAAATACGGTGTTGGCTGTTGTGTCGAGGTTATTACCGGCCTAGTCATAGACTATGAAATTTTTATCGAAGTATTGTAGAGTATGTAAAAAATAAAAAGAAGGTTTTAGATGAGGCATCTGAAGAATATGAAAAGTGGTATGAAAAACATGCATTGAAATGTCAAGCAAACTATAAAGGTTCTTCCCCTTCAATGGAGGTTGACGCAGCGTAGAAAATCTGGAAGAGGTCTGAAAGGAATGGTTTTCGGTATATAAATGTAATATCTGATGGAGACTAAAAAAAATATGACCACTTATCAAATTTAAAAGGTTATGGAGAGTTAAAAATAGAAAAACAGGAATGTATAAACCATGTTGCAAAACGTTTAGGTACTGCATTGAGAAATTTGATCAAAGTGTCAAGAACTAAAAAAACAACACTTGGGGGGAAATCGGTATGGCAGTTTGAAAGCAAGTAACATAGATAAACTAACAAAATATTACAGAAATGCCATTATAAAGAACCTTGGTGATATAGAAAAAACTAAAACAGCAATCTTTGCAACAATCGACCATTGCCGTTAGACAGATGAAAATCCACTACATGACAAGTGTCCATCCGGTGAAGACTCGTGGTGTTTTTTCAAAGGGATGTAGCCACAAACTCAACTCCAAGAAAGCACCATAACATGATAAAAACTCCATTAAATGAAACTGTTTGTAAAAAATCTAATGCCAATTTACAACAGGCTATCGAATGAAGATCTATTGAAACGTTGCGCTAAGGGCAAAACTCAAAACGACCTGATTCGTTACACAACCTGATTTGGAGCAAATGTCCAAAAACGACCTTTACAGCAAGAATGAAAATAGAATCAGCTGTAGGAGAAGCAATTTGTATTTATAATCAAGGTTACCTCATCACACTAACACAATTACAACAGGCTTGCAAGATCTCCCCAGGAACAAATACTTCAAAATATTCAGTGCAAAGAGACTCTAAACGGCTACGCACTAAGAATGTGAGTACTACAGAAAAGTATCAAAAATATAGGAAGTTGTTGAAAAGCAGATAGATAGCTTCAGAAGATAAGAAGATAGCTGCAGAAGGTGTTACATATGGAGCAGGAGAGTTTTAGTAGAGATTTATGTATTTACAGACTTTCGTTGACGATTTCCGAAAGTTTAGTTTTTTAACCCCAATTTTTAAAATAACTTAAAGAGTTTTTGACATAGACTATTGAAATTTTTACCTCAGCACCCTTATACCATGAACTAATTTTATTGGTATAGACAACCTTCTAGGTGAGTAATTATTTATTTTATTAAATATTGTTTACACAAACTTGAGGTAAAATTTTTATGTTTTCACAAATAAATCTATAAAATTAAGAATTTTAGTCCTATGATAGTTTTTTATACCATTAAAAATAGAGCATCTCATAGGGAATTAAAAACATTGAGTTTATTTAAATATCTTAAAAAATAAAAAAGTTATTTCCATTTTTCGCATTTAACTTCTTTTTGAAAAAATAACCAAAAAAAATGAAAAAAAAATATTTTTGTAGTATTATTTTTATTTTCATGCTAATGGATAAGTAATGAAATAAAAAACTATTATTTTTTAGTAAATAAAAAAAATTACTGAAATGGTGGCGGATCTCCTTAACATTGTTTTTAAATTTGAAGGGATGGTCATAAAATTATATATTACAATACATTTTATTATCTTCTCCTCAAATCTCCTAAGCATTTGGACATCCACATAGTGTGTAGGAGCTAAATAAACAATCGCTTCCTAAATTTGAGTTGCTTCCTTATATGGTAGTATTATTAAGGTTAACTAGTAATGACAGAGAATTTCTTCACATAATTCTGTAAACGTATCAGTGAATCAATATAAAAGTATAGTGTAATAAATTAATTTACTGGTGCTCCATTCTTTTAACATGTGAATGTTACTAATCTATGACTCTATGACCTAATAAACTTTATTTGGCTATAACTAAGACTTATTAAGTCTTTCATGCTTTAAAATGAAGGTTTAATTTTGCTGCCTATTTCAGGAAAAATAACTTTGTATATACACCATATGTTGACATAATGTCTTCACTTAGGGATTACCTACTTAGTTTGACTTACAGCTTAAAGTTTTACCTCAGAACCAGTATTGTGAATTATGTTAATATTTCAATACTACCATCGATTCACAATAATTATGTTAGGCATATAAAGAAGACCGCCAAAAAAAATTTAGAATGCATTCGTTATTCGTAGAATATGGAAAGTAATTAATAAATATTTTCCATTCTTTTACAACCAATGAGAATTTCAAGGTGGGTGGAGGTTATAGAAAGCTCCTACACTGTTACCCAACTTGCATAACTTATAACTTCCTCAAGTCACTGGGTAACTTCTGAGACTTGTTTATGGGCAGTTTTACTGTAGGTATAGCAGTAAATACGCATAATATACCTGGTTGGCAAGAGTTATCACATTTGATATGTACTTATTTTGTAATATTTAAACAATAATAATATATATCGCTTATAAAGTTTATATATATATATATTTTTACATTGCTAACAATTTCACTGTCGACTATTTTACATGTCTATTTCAATTTAGTATAATTTAGAATTTTTTAAAATGAAGGTAAAAACTTCTCAGCCTGATATTTTATTAAATTTTCACAAAGGAAATGATCTATTGCATTCGACTATACAATTACATTCTTTAATGTAAATGTTAATACTGCATATCCTATAGTACACGTCTTGTAAGTTTTTCTTATGTCCGAATTCCCTGCAACAGCTACATTTTAAAAGATTCTCTTCAAACTAAGAATAAAATAACTCTCCATATTCATCATAATGTAGAGTGACTAAGATATGTGAAACTTAAAACTTAAAAAATTTGGCAATAGATGAAAAATGCATGAACGTAAGTGTCGTATTTCCATTATAATAAATAAAATCTAAACTAAATTTACACTGACGAGGCAAAGATAGATATTTAGCTGTTATAAAATAGGTATGAACATTACTTTTTCAGTTCAAAATAATGCGGAGTTTTAGCCAAAAACACATAAGTGGCTTCGTAAATAACAAATTATTTCTTCCTTTTGTTGAACCCTCCGAAATGCTAATGCCGAGATAAGAGTTTGGTTTCTTGTTATTATGCAAATGCAGTTGTTTTAAACTCTCACAGTGTCCCTTTCTTAAAATAGATTCCCCGTCGTGGACAAATTTGGACTACCAATTACTTCATTTCCTTTAAGTTGGTATTCATTCGTAAATAAACATATAAATCCTTGTTTAATATAGTATTCGGAATTGTATAAACTGCAAAATGATTAAATCAACACATTACACAAGTTAAAATAAGAGTTTTATACGTTGGAATGAAAAGCCCGAATACACTTTATATGCATACAAATTTTTAAACCTCATTTGAGGTAGCTTATTGAGTAGTTACTTACAATCTACAGACGAATTACTTGGCATCCAGTGATAATACATTATTAATGTATAATAATAATATTATATATAACCTACCTCTTGAAGTTTATACATCTTTATCAAATTGAATATACCTAAGAGATTACATGGTTATAGTTACATGGAAATAATGTTCAAGTTGTTTAAGTAACTGAAGTGTTTTGTAATTTTTTTCTAAATCTAGGAAAAATTCAATTTTACTTTTAGGATCGACCTAACATTTTCTGAAGTCAACGAACTTCTTCAAAATATCAGGGATCTATAAAATAATAGGTCTTGTCAGACATGCAAGAGATACAATTTCAAGGTTATACTGAAAATTAAATTTAACTTGTAAAAGACTTATACTTAGGCCTATTGTCCGGAGGTAGATTTAAAACTTCAGAATTAACACTATGTTTTAAGTTTCAAAATTACAAGTATTTTGAGTTACAATTAAATTTATGTAATGTAATATACTAAATTTGTTTACGTAATGCTAAAATCGTACAATAACCTTCCCAAGTAATTATAAAGTAGATCGGAATCACTGTATGTATTTAAAAACTTGTTACTAACGACATTTATGATGTACTAAATCTTTTTAAAGCTGGTGGAGCTGATAGTGTTATTTTGCAGGCACACAGTAATGAGAGCTACCGAATACAGAGATATTGAATTGTGATTAACTCACGTTATTAAAAAAAATTAATCTTCAAAGGTAAGAAACCTTCCTTTTAATGCATGTAAGTCTCACATACTATTTTCTTGTATCAAAATAATTGAACCAAATCATAAGTGATCTGTCTAAAATATAAATTTAATGGTGTATTAATTATTAACAGTTTAATAGCATATTTCAAAATTAAACATGGTTGTTCATGACGTTATTTTGTTATTTAAAATACATTTTAACTAATTTATAATTTTTTTCTTAATATATCAAAACCATGGAAGCTTATAATAATGTTAACACACATTACTGTCTCAACATATTGGTACTTAAGAAAAACACGAACTGGAAACGGGGTTTAATTCCATAAATTAATATTCTCCTGCGTTACAGTAACCATCATACTTCTCATGTTCTTCTAATTCAATCAAAGTGGATTAATTATTAATATGTTATAGATCGGGAGGGTTCTTTAAAACTGAATCTACTACTTCACCCCATTATGCTTAATGCATTTTTGTTTTTTCGTTTGGATCCATATAATAATTATTTCTCAGAAATGCTAAATTAAATTCTGAAATTTTCTATCAATCATATGTATGTGGCTTTGCGAATCATGCTGGTCATTGTAAACCACAATAAGGTGATTAGCAGTCAGACAATGAGCACTTATCTAAGTGCTGACTACATGTGATTCTGAAGTGATTATGTACTTGACGGCCAACCTGACATCTAAATGGACTTTATGTGTTCCTGAGGCATTCCTATCTTGAGTAGCCCCACTGATACGTGATTCTAAGAAGAAATTTGATATTATTTTCTTAATTATTAGTATATCATTTAAAGAAAAACTTTAATTAATGAATGTTGAAATCTGTATTCACATTTAATTGTGATTACATTAATTTTATTGAAATAATCGTGATGGTAAACGTAATAATTAATAATAATAAATAATAATCCTAATAAATAGGAAAGGTAAGGGTTTCCAGTTTATTAGGCTGTTTCAAAGATTTTCAAGGACCTATCCTGCACCCTAGAAAAACTATTTAAACTTTATGAGTTGAGAGTCTTAGCATTTTTTCTTTCTTAACGCATAAGAGACTACTCATGTCTTCTTGAAAATACATACTATCCTCATCCAAGTTTAATTCTGCTCTTCTGATACTACTTAATTTTACTCCATTAATACTGTAGTAAAGATACTATTTAATTCTCTTAATAATTTGCCCTTAATAATAAGTAAATATTAAATTTATTACACTCCCGACTATAAACAATGCCTTTTCTTATATACAAACAGATAATTTTGCTGTAAGTGTCTACTTTGAAAAGATTCTATATCCTTGATAAGTTTATATACTTCTTTCATTATAAAATCCCTGCGGCTTCTGCATTTGCAACTGGTTTCATGTATTATGAGATATAAAGAGTGGTGTGTGGTTATCAGGGAAACTTGATTTTTTTCTCTACAATTTTTAACGCCCCCTGTGCCCTCAATTTTTATAAAAAGTTTAGATTTAGTTACATTTATCCAGATTCACTTAATTATTAAACAAATTTTGCAGTTCCGTTTACAACTTTTAATCTTGCTCATCTAGTAAATAAATTTTTTAATAAGATTTGTAAATAAGGGCTTAAGTATATAGGTATATATTGTGTGAATATTTAGAAAATAGTTATTTCATTGAAACCATACAAATATAAATTTTAAAATAATAGTCAATTAGGTGTTCTCATTCATATATTTCTATTATTGAAACAAAAATATTTCCTCAAAAAGAAATCTATAAATCTAGAAGAAAAGTGAACACTGACAATTCCGTTACAGCAAGAAAGACGCACAGTTGTCGTTGAGCAGATGCGACGAAACAATAACTTACGGTGTTTTGTATGGAAAACAACAAGGCGTTGGCCGTTACTTCTTTTTATGTCTAACGCGAGCTAAAACCAATATCAAGCATTTTTGTCATCTCCTGAACCATGTAGAGGGAAAAAATAAAATATATTTGACTTGAGCTAATTCAAAAACTAATTTTTATTTATTGAACTAATGACTTAAATGTTAATGTGCTTTCACATTACATTTATATATTTTTTATAACTTCATCATCTGCTAATTATAAGTGCTAAAATTTATATAGTTCTTTACAATTTTTTTGTGAAATATTGCATAGATTTTGCACTTAGTTTTAATATTTCATACGTCAATAACAAAAAATCGAACGATAATAGCTAGTGGACTGAAGTAATATAAATCCAAGACACATTCTGTTGGACAAGATGTGACATATTTGATACATGACATTCATATTTTTTATTATGATTCACCTCTCATAAATACTCTTAACAGTTATAAAAAATGCTTATTTCTTGTTACAGTAGGGAATATTTTGAACAGCATATTGTTTTTTTTCATACATGATTTATTATGAATCCTTAACGATATATAGTAACAATGATGCATTGAAACTATTTATTTTATTTGAATATCATTTAATTAAAACTTTCTTTGAAATTATATTTAATGACGTTACGGAATTTTAAAATTCTGGTTTAATGAGATAATATAGTGAGCAATTTACCTTAAAAATTAAAATTGCTTATTACATGTAAATACTGGCACAAAATGAAGTATGTCTATGATATTTTTAATAAAATTTCAAAGCAATTTTCTTATTCGTTTTAAAAAAGTCGGTTTGTTTCAGTACGTAGTAAAGATATAGTTTCTGTAAAAATATCCCAACACACTATTCCTTGTGGGATTAAGTAGACAGGGAGAACACTGTTTACAGTATTCTGTATAGAAAGATTAGAACAAGCAGTAAATATAACTTGTTGACAAAGTTTGTTTACTTTAATTTATTTCTTGTTAGCTATAACCAAGTAAGAGTCCGTCGTTCCTAATATAGGAATCTAAGTAATGGTTAAGGAAAATATAAAATCTTTCATAGTTATTAAGTATTGTAAAGCGGTGCAATAGGAAAATTGTAATTTATTCATCATCCGAATAAATCCTGCTCTTTTAATAATTTCTTTTCTTAATTGATGTTATACAATATTTAACATTAGTACTTTCCTCCTGCTGTAATAAACTTTACAAGTTTACAAAGTTAATACACATTATTGATTTAAAAATTATGTGATTTAAACGTAATGTATAACACACACTAGTGACCTTTATATCACTATTTACTCTAATTATTTAAATTTTCCCGTTTACAGTATATGTTGTGTCTGAGAAATAAAAAGCTGAAAGTATCATATAAAAAGTTATTTAGCTGTTGGAAAGGATTGACATTGTACGTTTATGAAGTTTTCATTTACAGGGGATTCAAATTAAATAATAAAGCTCTCAATTATTTTTAATGCAGCGCAGGTAAAGTATGCATTAGCTAGTGGAGGATGCAACATTTTTTCTGTTGGTCCAGGCCATATGTTGTACTTTATTGGGTAGTCTTAAGAGAAGATCTGATCATTGTGCAAAAACTTAGAAACACTCAGTGTACAGTACTTTATATAGTTCATTCCGCCCTTATTAAAATTATCTAATGAATAATGCTGGTTTTATATAGATGATATAGATTTATATAGAAAAAATTACTTTCATAACAGAATTTTTAATATAGTTTAAGTGAGGTTACTCTTCTTATATTTTTTACGAAACAACAGCATCGGTTGGCAGAAGAAAGCTAGCTACCATGATAATGCCCAAATGTCTCAAATAGGCCCTATATATTTCTTTAGCCAGATACTATTTTATAAAATATTCTTTATTATATGGGATAAAATCACCCTCCGACAAATGTTTGGACATAATTTGCAATAGAGGATTTGCTACTTTTGCTATATCTTCACGGTTAATATACTATCAAATAAGTAGGAAACATTAAATATTTAACAGCGCAACATAGTGAGAAATTGTATTTTATTTGCTAACTCTCAAAAATTTTTACACTAGTAACTGTGTAATTTTTAAAGAGGCCTATGGAATACTGATCAAAAAGAAAGTTGGCATATCCACGATCGTGTTAGGTTAGTGAAATATTTGGAAAAATTCAATTCAGGAGTTTTGGTATACAATATTTAATCAGGTGAATATTGTGTAATATACTGTTGCAAAATTAAACAGAGATTTGGGGATATTACATTATAATATAAAATTCCAGCTATGTGCTAAATTATACAAATTATACTTCCTAATAATCCTCTTAGCGTTTAATTCGTCTTTCGCACTGATATAATCTGAGGTAAATTACATTTTAAAGCTCATCGCGTTTCAATTATTGGATACTCAACTGTAGAGTCTTATATTGGTTAATTTAAATTAAATCATATTTCCTATTTTATTAGGATTTACTTATATAATCAAAATGTCCATTAAAATACATTAGCAATAATTTAATTATAATAAAATAAAGCTGCATAAAATATATTCTTAAAATGTTATTTATACATTACCAACTTTACTATTGAATGGTTACACAAATGAAATTATAAATGCTCAGTGGAAAAAAGAACTACATAGATTAACCTGAAGTTTAAACGATGCTGGATAGATTCGAGATGTTTACAAAGGTGTAAAAAAGGTTTGTTAATTACGGTATGAGAAATGAAGCTGGTTGTAAAATTTACGTTGGTAAATACTCTACATCAAAAGGCACAGCGTAGCAGTCCCTCTCTTCGTCCACAGCTTCAGGGGAGGGAATATATAAGAGATCCCTATGAAAAAGACTTATAATAAAGAGAGGCTTGCTGTATAACAAATAACGCGGTAAGCGACACAACAGTTAACTACTTAATTTGGCAAAAAGCCTGTGGGTTTGCTGGACTACGTCATCTAGAAAAATCAGCCATATGAAAAGCTCCAGCGACAATGTCCGAGCCACTGCGTTCAAACACAGCGTGATCTCCGACCATTTAGAGTGATCAGATGTTCTTTACAGTCATATGTCTGCATATAGCCAGTTTGTCTATATCGTGGAGTTGTACGTTTATGAACATGCATATGTAACACAAATTATAAATAGAGTTACATTATACTTGGATTAGTTTTATTAATGTTTTACAAATAATATCGTTGAATATTGGATTCAATTTAAACCTCTTTTAATTACATATACAATATTTTATAATACAATATATGTAATCGAAGCTCAATGAATATTTTCGTTACGTGGTAATATGTACCTCACTACTAATTGTTAGACACATTTTATGTTGTTTATTTTTTTTTTTTATTTTAGGACTTAAAGAGGTTGACACACTCAGGAATAGGTATACTAAAAATGAAAATTTTCATAAAGGCATAAAGCACATTGTTGGTTATATGCTTACTTGTATTTCTGACATGTTTTACGTTATATAAACTTTGAGTGACCTTGAACTCATTAAGTTTCAATTTGAAAACATAATGTAGCCGACTTGAACCGCCTTTCAATGTACTAAATATTTTCTCAATAACGATAAGAATCTTTACTGCACTACAATTACCAAAGCTTACGCTTTAATATAATAATACACTTTCACAGATCAACAAATCGTTTTATTTATTTTATTTTTAAATATAAAAAAATTGTATATTGTGAACCTACTCCAAGGATGAATGTATGAAAAAGGATTGAAATATCTTAACAATTAAAACAATAGTGAGTTCAGCACAACCTCGATTAGTGAAGCTAGTCGCTTTGAGCAGTTCTCGCAGAAGGGGGTAAACTTACCTTGACTCAGGTAGTAAGTGAGTAGAGTCCAGTTAGTTGCTTTGGGTTACTCTCGTGGAAGAGAGTAAATTTATATTTAGTCAGATAGTATTTGAGTAGAGTGTAGCTGGTCACTTTGTATCATTCTAGGGGAAGAGATCAAACTTACCTTGACTTAGATAGTATGTTAGAAGAGTGTAGCTGGTCACTTTGTATCATTCTCGGGGAAGAGATCAAACTTATCTTGACTTAGATAGTTTGTGATAAGAGTTCAGCTGGTCACTTTGTATCAATCTAGGGGAAGAACGAAAGACTTTCCCTCGGTTATCGAGATTTGTCGCTTCTTCTGTACGAAAATTAGAAGCCAGGTTTTTTTTCATAAATTAAATTCTAAATCAATAATTTATTTTACTTAGTTTCCATAGATATCTTAAAAGCAATAGATATTTTCATGTCATATGATTTAGATACTACATTTAACAGCTCTTCATAAATAAATTTTAAGAAAATACTGCAATATTTTCTAGATGAATTATTTTTCTTTTACCACTAAAACGCATTTACTTTTTGATATAAGAACTTATGTACCTTGTTGTGCCTGATTATTAAACATAACAGAGAAATATGTCACCTATCTACAATAATTCATGTGTAAATTTTTTAGAATCTTAAAAATGTGATTATAAAAATCAGTTAATACTCAATTTTAAAAGTCGTTTAACGTTTCATGCAACTCAACAAGTAACGGGCACGTGTTCCAATTCTCTCGCATGCATACAACAGAGAATATTAGACAGAATTATTCAACATTTCATGTCAGGAAATATTTGACACATGTTACTTTTCTGTTCATCAGTGATATGTGATTAACATGTGATTGATTCGTTTATTAAAGGCAGCATGCGATACATTATTTATTGCAATATTATATTTTTTTTTATAAATCAGTGCATTTTATGTTTAGATCTTAATAACTAGTTTAACTTAAATATTTATTCTAAAGCAATAATTTAGTTGTTAATAAATGTATTTATGCAAAATTATCATTTTATTAACTTCCATTCTGTTAGTAATTAAATTATTATTTAAAAGAACAATCGTATGCTCTACTTAACTGAATGTTAGTATTCTTCCACAATAAATGCTATTAAATTAGAAAGTTTAAAGCATCTAGAGAGAAGTGTATATTATTGTTCTCCCATATATCTTTGAAATAGTCATAGTCATATGAGTGATATTTTAAGGCGCTGTAAACAATAAATGCTATTAAAGTAGAAAGTTTAAAGCATCCAGAGAGAAGAGTATATTACTGTTCTCCCATATGTCTGTGAAGATTATAATTAAATTAGGAATACAATTGAAATTATCCGAAAAATTAGTAACTCATAAGATTAAGTAGTAAAAATTATATGTAATGACAGGATAGTTTCCATTTTAATATAAGAGAAAATGGAAACAAACCTTACAAAGTGTATAGCAGATATGTTTTGTCGTTTAGTAGAGCATATTTTACTTAGAGCGTAATGCCATTGTATATTGATTTTAATTTTAATTTTATTATTAGTTATTTTTATAACATTATTGTTATACATTTTAAAATTTAAATTGAATATATCTGTTTGACACTAATTCTCGCTATAATTTATCATATCATACTTAATGTCAGTTAAAAATGAAATTGATTACGTGTGTTTTCATAAATTATTAGTTTTTTAACTAAGAGATTATATTGTGTATAAAATGAGATACAAAATGTTTATTCTCTGCTGAAGTTTCCTAACAATACTAAAACCACGTGTTTATACTATAGCACGCATATTAAAAAAACGAGCCAACAGTTACGTTTTAAACTCTGTAACGTTTGTTTGTCTATATGTGTAGTATACAAATGAATTCCAGTCCTTACATTAGTAACAAAATTGTTGCTCATCACAGTTTTTCATTCTCAGAATAGTTTTCAATAGCAATACCTATTATATCAGACTTCGTATTATTGAAATAAAGACAACACCGTTGCTTTCATTTACTAGATAGCAATTAAAATTTTCCTCTAACAAACGACAAATATTTTACATAAAAATACATTTTGATGTCACGTACACTAAATTTCAATATAATTTAGTGTTTAATTTTATACTTTACCATAGTAACGTGTGACAAACACAAAACATTCTCATGTGACGTAGTCTCCATAGAGTACTCAATCTCTGCCTGTTAACAAAGACGTATTCCGTAATGTGTGGTAATTACAGTTTCGTGTTTCTACATTCTTTTATATTAACGACTTTCAAACTTATCTCAAATAGGTCAGGTTACAAGTTATAGATTATATAATATATCGGCTATATCAAAAGTTTAACAAATAATAGATTTCAAATGCAAAAATTTACTCTGAATCTTTTAGAAAAATTTGCATAACATAGAAGAAACGAATTTTTCAAATATGATGTATTACATAATATTTTTTAATAACTGTATATAAAAAATGACAATATATAAGGCATTACTACAACTACAAATATAAATTTTGATGTGATTTGGAGTTCTATTACAACTGAGTTTAGTCTTATTGGACGAAATAAGTTAAAATTAAAAGTGTGGTAAAAGGTTTAATGCAAAAACTTATTATTACTAAAATAACGTACAATATATATTAAAACAATTTTTAATATCTAATAAAACTTTTTTTAGCCTAAAAATCAAAGATCTATGATTTTCTCTTGAGATTGACTGAGGATTATAAAAATAAGAAATGTGAACAAAAGTCTTTGTTCTGCCGCAGTTTTACTTCCCCAGAGTATCATCCGCAGAACACAAGATGTTCTTCAACTTCTGCAATAAATTGCTACTTCAAGCTTGAACGATGTCGTTATTTATATTGATAAATACCTTGTCAGGTGACAGTTTAACTAACTCAATAAGGGTCATTAATGAGTCAACTAGGTCAATATTGAAATTAAACATTTTCTCAAACATCGTAGTATACAGCGTTTCAGACCACTCGTCTGAAATGGCTGATGGTCATGTAGTTAAATGTAGAGATTTAGTTTAACTAAATTTTTTTGGTACTTCATAATATTGAATTTAAAATGATAATACTCAGTTTTGCATTTGTCTACCGCAATAAAATTTACTTTTTGAAATGTAAAAGTTTCCAAAAGACGAAAATTATGAGCTATGGGTCTAAAAGATAGTTTCACTATATCAAAATAAATGATTTTTAATCAGAAATACCTTTAAATTTAAAGCTATTTCAAATATATAACCAACATTTTATACAATAAAAAAATTTTTAGTATTACTTTTGCAGAAATTTACATTTTTAAACGCTTCCTACTGCTTATATTTAGCGTGATAATAATTACGATGTGAGAAATTAGTCTGCATTGTTTTGTGTTTTTTGCCTAACATTTTTTGGTAGTACTACATTGTAAAATCCTGCTTCGTAAATCATTGATATTTAACTCCGATTTAGAAAATTATAACGGAGAGAATAATTACCGAGTAAAGTTTCCATGAATAAAAAAAAATTTTATAGTTTTCTTCTTTTTTACTTACGTATAGGATATCAAAGTTATATAACCACTCTCATTGTGTTGTTGGGTACGGTAACTATAGTTCTTCAGTTATAGTCTAGAAAATTGCAAAGACTAATAGATTATTTAATAGATTACGACACAGCTGCTGTGCTCACAGCGTACAGCGTGTACAGCGTGTACAGTGTGTGTGTGTGTGTGTGTGTGTGTGTGTGTGTGTGTGTGTGTGTGTGTGTGTGTGTGTGTGTGTGTGTGTGTGTGTGTGTGTGTTGGTGCTGTGGTGCTGAATCATTACTACATATGAGGAAGCAACAGTACATTGATAGTTATGTCCATACGTTGGAAGGAAATTACGTTCAGTGGATGGATGCTTTGAATTTTCTAGACGAATTAATTCCACTGGCAATACGTGGACTTTTTCAGCTCCTCATGCACGTGACACTTCAACTGACTCCACGCCGCTAGCCCCTCGCCACGTGGTTTTTTTATTGGTCAAAACACTGATCTATATTATTTGAACCTCAATTATTAGTATTCCCTCTTTTTATTATACTACATAAATGCCAAAAATGTTTAATTGTTTTTAATTAGTACAAAATATCGTCTGAATCCCTCTTTTTACATTTCAAAATTAGCCATAACATAGTGAAAATTCACTAAACGCTCTTCTTTTTTAGTGATGAGGTGCAACCGATATTTTCTTTTAATAACTCAACACAGCAGGACTGTTAGAACTGTAAGCAGCACTCTCTAATACACTGCTCATAAACTCATTGTTACACCAGGATACACCAAATTCCTTTATTGTAATGTATAATTGACGGGGATCACAATTTAGCTGAAAGACGTCCGTTTACAGATTCGTCCACAACTCAAGCAATTTCGTCTGTTTATCAGCTAGATGGACTTCTGCGGAGTGAAAGTAATGCGTGAACGTCAAAGACACTGAATTCATCTACCACAGGCTGTAAACCATTGGTGTGAGACGTCTTGAAGATATTATATATTCAAAGATTTACCATTATAATATTTTGATTTCGGGGGTCTAGGTGGAATATCAAGGAAATGAATAGGTGAAACGATTGTTATCTTAATAAGATAAACAAATAAAATAAACAAATCTTTAAATGTTAGGAATGATTAAGTAAAAACTTTTTTACGTGTCCTTTAAGTGTCCTTAAATGCTGTGATGTACCTAAATTATAGTAAAGATTACAAACAGTCACACTCTTTTCGTCTATTGTTTGATTTCAACGTTGACTCATACATGGAAGAGTATTTTTTTTTATAACAGGCCTATTTATACTGACATAATGCAATAGTTAATAAACTCATTACTTTTACTCTAACAGAAAGTTATAGTTAGATTACAAAAACATAAATCTACTATTTGTAATTTTAAAAATAACAGACCGAATATAATTTAGTGATACTAGATAGTAAAAACAATTCATAAAACTGTGAAAAACATTATTATATGACATATATGCACTTAAGGGGGGAGTTCAAATAAAAAGTGAAAATCTTTATTTGCAAACCAATTTTACTCATAATACACCTTAAGGTGAAGTTATATAAAACATACAGAAAAAAACTGGAAAATTTTTTTTTCCGCTACCCAAGGATGGGGGGGCGAGTTTTTGTGTATTGCAAGGGTTTGCGAGAACATAAATTTCTCAGGATTTAAAGCGATAGAGGGTTGTTTTTTTTTTAATCTTTTCCTGAGAGTAATACCTACAATCTCTAGCATGGGTTTAAGGAAATTATATAAAATAAAATTGCAGTAAATTTGTAAATTTCGAAATATTTTTTCCCCAAAATAACTGGTAAAAAACTATTTTTTTAAATATTTTAATGACATTATTTTTACAAATCCATGCTATAGATTGTAGATCTTGTCAAACTGAACAAAATAAAAACATTTCATCCTTCTATCTAGTATAGAACTTGAGATATTTATGTTCCCATGCGAAAAAAGTAAACTTTTGAAAAACGACCGAAAACCAAAACACGGTGCTTTTAGTGATTGACAAAGACCTACTTACATTAAAATTCTCCAGGTCCATAAGTGACTCCTTCATTTTTTTCTTTGCTTCTTCTTCATGGATTTTCTTCAACTTAAGTAGTGTCTTCGTCTTTTTAACCTCTCACACTTAGCCTTTTCTATTCTTTGGCAACGACGTCGGTCACGGATCTTGGCGATTCTTATGGTGTTTGCGCCCGGCTTCAACGATGCTCTCACAAGACCTGCTATGGTGGCAACGTTTCCAAAATTGTATTCACTGATAGCATTATAAACTGCAGTTTCTACTAAACGTTTGGAAGTATTCTTGGCTTTGTCGCATCTGCGCAAAATGTGGCTGTGCAAACTTTCGTTGCTATTTTGAGTTTGCCCTCTCAAACACATTTTTAGAAGTTCCCTCTCTGTTAGTCTCTTATATACTGGTACAATATGTTTTAGAACTGTGTTTTTTATGTGTTTTTTTTACATTTTGACTATGATCACCTGGAGGTAAGTTATTGGCCTTGTAAAAACACCAACTGTGTTCACCCTCGAGACATTTAAAATGCTTTGGATTCTGGTTGGTAGAAATGCAGTGGTACAGTGTACCCAGAATGGATTTTTTCATGGATATGACATCTTTGTAGACATTTTCCAAAATAGCATTGTGATAATATTTAGTTAGTTTACAAATCGCTTTTTCGGTCAAGCATCCAAACCCTCTACCTCCAAGAGTAACTTTATGCACTTTACTAGCGTCTTTCACTAACTTCCGTAATGCTGTTCCCAGCCTTTTGGAGACATGGTTAACACATTCCTCCTTTTCTATTACCACATCTTTACCATAGACATCCATCTCCATCAGGTGGCTGAATACTTTCGAGTCACCGTCATAGACAACAGTTGTGTACTGAAAGTTATAGTCCAGTGAGCGCCTCCACAGTGTATCTGCTGCAGCGACTTCCATTGCTGGTGACGATCCAGTGTAGTTTATGTCACATTCTGCTTAATGCCCTTCATACCAAAAAAAAAAAACTCTGGGCTCGTTTTCACCCAACCGTTCTTTGGTGAGCGCACAATTATGACAATACTTAGAAAGCACACAACAGTCAATCACAAACCAGTATCGATATGGATGACAGTCCCAACACCATAATTACTCGTGAACCCACGTTTGTGCCACGAACCATCGTAACTTACAGCTAAGTCAATTACAGAATTGTCTGTAACTGTATTGTCATGTTCTTTACAGTAGTCTCTCACACATTTTCTTGCCTTAGCCAAATACTCAGTGCCGTTCATTAGGGATAACTTATGGAGTTCGGCCGACGATTTATGAAATAGCCCTTTACTCATACAAACCATATTAATGATAAGAGAAAATTCTTCTATTGCAGATAACCCTTGCTTATATTCAAAAAAGATCTAACTACTCTCCTATTTACATCATATGAGTCATCCTCTGCAAACTTTTTTGAGCTTGACTCACAAGCTACGTCTTTCTTACACTTTGTACATTCCACACATAAAGAGATACTAAATCCTAAATTCCTTTTTATATTTAAAACTAGTTCACATTCAAAGCACTCATTGCCTGCAAGCTGCTCAACTAAAGTGTTCAAACTATTTACATTAACTAGCAAGTACTCCGCAGCTGTGTCTGCTGGTAGGCCTAGGCTTACTTCTCGATCTATTTCAGTTTCCGACAAATTTAGGTTATCTTTTCTGTAGTTTGTATACTTATCTTTTGCCTGAGAAGTACTTGGCTGTTCAACTACAGGATTCACAGCCTGAGTTTGATTTGATGTGGAATGTGTAGGTTCACTAGGCCTAGTTAGGTTTGGAGCTAGGCCTATGTTCTTCCATCGCTTGTTTGCTGCCAACACAGCCTTAGATTTTTAGATCGGGTTTTTGTGCTAAGTTCTTTTATCACAGCTTGCTTCACAGGAGGCATAGTCAACAGTTATTGCAAAAACTAGTAAACTAAAAAAATGTCACCTCTAAAGCACTTTATCAAATGTACTACATTATACACTACAGGAACAAAACAAATTCGTTAGTGAAATTCAACAGATCAAATTGTAAGTCATACAGCTTCACTAAACCGGCTAATTCACTCAGTAATAACTACAAAATAATGTACACATAATGAAGAAAACTTTGAATTCCATGGTAACAACAACAAAGACTGGAGCTAGTTATTGAACTGTACCAAAGTAAACAAAACAGTGAGTCAGCTGTTCAGAAAAACATTTCTGCTATAGAATAATACCCTCCCCCCCTTCCCTGGAACTTGTTTCTCAGTCAGCTGATGGGTTCTAGCTTTGGAAGTAAATCCATAATACTATATGCCAGTACTATAATTAGTGGCTAGATTTAGTTTAGAATAAGTAATCAATCTACAAAAGCAAACTATGTCAAGATTGTGTAATGCTGCAAAAATCATTAAAATAAAGTGCAACTTCAAAGTATTTTTTTTTTATGAGAAAAAAAATCGTATAAGGTTGGTTTTAACTGTTTTATGTTCAGAATTTAATATTTAATAAAAAAAAAATAAAAAAATGTAAAAATTCATATTTTGGCCATTTTTGGCGTGAACTCCCCGCTTGAACTAACTAATATTGCATTTAGAGGCATATTATATAAATAAAGATTTACTATTAATGGTTTTACATCTTAGAGTTAAAAAATAGACTTTTACTATCACTGTTTTGCTTAGATCTGGAAACAAATTAAAAAACATATTTTATAACATATTTGGAAACAAAATTGGGTAAAATTTCAAAACAAAAATAAATATTAAATAGCACAATACGAGTTTATCTTCTTCTTATAAAATAACACATGAATGATTGTATATTCCTTATTATCAATACTAATACTTATAATTGAATTTTATTTTCCTCAAAAAGTCCAGAATACATTGTTGTAAACTGGCTTTGTTCGTAACGACTCAGAAGAATATTTGCTTTTGTTTCGGAAGTTTTCCAAGGCAAGAACTTTTCAGTAAATCCCAAAGGTAATCAAAAGTTCATCGATGGAGTGTGTTTTGTTCTTCTATTCCACCATTCCGTATTGTATTTTCTCCATAACAAACAAGTTCAGATGGAAGTGTAAGAGTACATTGCAACGCTTTGCTAAGTCCACATATATAAGCCAAGGAATAGAACGTGGTTTTTCAAAACTGTACTTTCTGTACGCTAAATATTGGATATAATAACACTGTGTGCCAGCTAAGGCTACTGGTTACAAGGTTCCTAAAAGGTAAGAGTATTCTGAACTAAATATCGCTGAACAGGCTTCGATAAGTACATAGTTAGGTTATGTCATAAATCTGAAACTTGAATATGTAAACATTTACATTCATACAATTTTCAAGTAATCACTTAAATCTTTTTGTGAACTTGAGTTTTTGAACTATATATATCATAACACAACATAAAATATCTTATGATTGAGTACAATATAACTTAAATCCTAATATAAATGATACAGAGTAACGAAAAAATAAAAATTTTATATTACTCGAAGTACTATCAATATAATACAGCATTTAGTGACAAATTCAATTAAGTAATAAGATTTTGTATTTGCAATATTGATGTTTAAATCAATAAAAGAATTTGAAAATATAACGCTTTACATGTTATATGGTGCTATATATACATCAAAATTTGTGACCAAGACGGTTAGAAGGTGTATCAAACAATATTAGCTGTTTGCAGATATAAAGCTAGACAGTTCTCACAATAGAGAAAGATACCAATGCTAATAAAGATATAATCAATCCGAGAACATCGCTGCGTTTAGAATTGCAAGCAGTTTAATTTTTTTATATTGTACGTAAACAAACATAATGGCCTTTTTAACCACTAAAATTAAAGTCAGGATAAAAATTAACCATTATACTCTGTAACTAATTGGCTGTTATATACTATAAATTTTACACAAATTTATCTTGATGATACTGGTAGTCACTAATATTAATGACATTTATTTTGTTAGAACGTATAATGTCGTACATTGAAAAGCGTTGTTGTATTAGGATGATTGAATTTACAATAGAAAGGAAGCAAAATATTTATCTGTATTGGTAACTATACCAATTACATGGTATACTTTAAATAAAAATAAAAATTTAATAAATAAAATTTTATTTTAGAATTGTAAATGGATAGGGAATAAAAAAGTAAATTTATATTGTAATCCAGCGGCAGGCACAACGCGCTTGGAATCTGGTCTAGACCTGACTTGATGGCAGTGAATGCTAAACAATAGTCTACAGTGGACTCAATCTTTTGTTAGGCGGCGAACCTGCGTTGAGAGTGATTCAAACAGGCCTGCAGGAACAGGAGCGTAGTCGGTGCAGGCCAAGAAAACACGCTCTGCTTCCATTCCGAGTTGAGAAGCGATAGAGTAAAGTCTTTAGTGCGAGTTTAAAAGTAGTGTCGGGCGTAGGATCCGTTGGTATAGATTATTTTAATACCGAACTCCAAGACCTTCACGACCAAAGAGCTAAGTACTTTTGACTGAATTATTAAATTTTTCTAAATTTGAAATTTGAAAATTTAAGAAGTGAATTAATTTGAAATTGGAATTGAAATTTGAAATTAACGATCAAATTCTGTTGAGTGTGGACTAATATATATCTAAATTGTAAAGGAGTTATTTATTTAAAGTCAAACGTAAAAATTTTAATTGAAATTATAGGGATTCTAGTTAAAATTAAGAGCTGCAGGTGCTGCACCATATCCTGTAGGAACTTGTGAAAAATTCCTGTTGAGAACTGTTTAGATTTGTTTGAGAATTTTATTTTAAAGAAGTTTATAATTTTATTTTATTAGTTTTGAGAAGAAGCCTATTTATTTTATTTCATACAAATTTATTCAAGATTATTATTTTATTTTATATTTTATACACACGTATTTGGAGGACAGTGAGTCCATGTTAAATCGAAAGTGCCTTGCCTAAGGAAGTAGTAATTTTAAACTATTGTGCAAAACATTTCATTGGTGGAATACAAGGTTAATAATTGAAATTTGGATTGATTTAATAAACCTGAATATTTATAAAAAGGTGCAGTGCAGTTTTAATTTCCACCAGTATCTACTTAAATCTTATGAGTTCGAGAATATTTAAGGTCATCATAATAAAAACAAAAAAATTTGTATATTAACATTTAGTATACAAATAAGTGCGCAACTCTGCTATATTCTGGTGAACCTTAATAAAATTGAACTTAGTGGTTGTTCATTAATAAGTGGCTTGGATACTGGAAATTTATAAAGTGTTTAATATTAAACTTTTTAAAATGGCACTTAAGGTGGACTTGTTAACCAAGGAGGAATTGGACTATGAAATTAGGTTAAGAGGTGTGGAAGTGTCTCCTAGTCTTAAAGTGATAGATTTAAGGAAAAAGTTACGGCAGTTAATAAGTCTTGATGTAAATAGTAATTATTTGAACCTGAGTGGAAAGGTCGCTTTCAAGGAGGAATGGGATAAAATTAAGTTAGAAACCCAAGTATTAGGAAGTAGACTGGAGGAATCCATTGAACAGGGACTAACATTGGACATAGTTAGGTGTGAAACAAAAATAAATCATTGGCAGCGCCGACTAACTAACTTAAGTAAATTGTTTAAAATCGAAGAAAAGGATATAGCTAAACATGTTGAAAACCGGAATAGTATATTAAGTGAATTGTTGTTAAAAATAAAAAACCTAAAAATTGACAAGGAAACATCTGATAACTTGGTGCGTAAGTTATCTGATTCCAATCTGGAAATAGAAGGTGAGCTGGAAGAGGCTAGTAAACCGGAAGTGAAAGATAAGTCTGGTCTAAATATGAGAGATGAGGTGTTTGTTTCGGGACGGCCACATTTAAGTTATAATAAACTACCGAACCCCATTGAGCGTTATTTGAAAGAGTTAAAAATCTGCGATGGATTAAATGTTCAAGAATTATTAGAATTCTTTAAAATAATCTTGAAACTTAAAAAGGAAACTAGATGTACGGAAGAGGATATTATGGAGATTGCGATTTCACATAGTCAGGGAGCTCTTTTGTCGAAACTATTAGAAATAAAACAGGACAATGTCACGGTCAAATTAATGCTTGAAATATTATTGAATTATTTCGTGCCATATCATCAGCGTGAACTTTTGAAATTTGAAAAGGTGCACCGTCCCCAAAGATATAATGAAAGCTTATCCAACTACATTATAGACATTAAGGACTCAGTAGAAGTACTTTGTTGTAATATAAATGAAAGGGATGTTGTGGAATTAATTAAGGTGGGAATTAATCCTGAAACCAGAAATAAACTAGTGTTTATGGGAAATCCGAGCACATATTCCGAACTGGATGAGATGTGTATAAGGGCGAATAATGTAGGTTATGCTGACAACGTGAGGAAAACAGGGAATAATTTGAATGTGAATAGGAAGTATAATGTACCGGTTAACAGCATCAGGGCGAGGCAAGAAACAGTAACTTGTTATAAATGTAATAGACCTGGTCATTATGCTTATCAGTGCCGGGAGGTAAACAGGAAACCTGTTGTAAACCAGCGGAGACCTATTGTAAACCACACTCCAGCTATAAACCCCGAAAATGTAGGTCGTAATGTACAGGAGTCAAAAAACTAGTTAGTAGGGAAAGTTCGAACAATGAGTTAAGGAAGGGCGAACTTTCCCGGTTACCTAAAATTGTGTCCAACAAAAATTCACATGAATTATCTGCTAAATTAAATCATACTTGGCAAAAGAAAAATTCGGAAAATATCAGTTCATTGCCCAGCTTAGAAATAGATTTTGGCAAGAATATATCATTAAATGTATTATTAGATACTGGTAGTAGTATAAATATAATAAGTGATAGACTGTATAAACTATTATTAGAGAATAAGATTGTAAAGTGTTACCAGTTATCTAACCTGACATGTATGAGTGCTGAAAATAAAAAAATGTCCGTAATCGGCAGTGTAAATATAAAATAAAAATAGATATGTTCACCTGGAAAGTGGAATTTGTTATAGTGAAGGACTTAGCTCAAAAGGCAATTTTAGGAGCGAACTTTATAAAACATTCTGGTTTGTTAATAGACTTAAAAAATAATTGTTGTCGATTTGACTTTAATATAGAAAAGTGTATAAAATTTGTGCAAAATATTACAGTAGCGTGTATGAACACCAATCACACTTATAAAATAGGATGCGAAGAGGCCAGTAATGAAATAATAAAAATTATAAAGGAATTTCCAACGGTATTTACCGACAAAATTGGTAAAACTCTAGATTATGAGTATAAATTAAAAGTTAAAGATCATGAACCCGTAAAACTTAGACCATATCCATTGAATCCACCTAAACAATTAAAAATAAAAAAAAATTATTGACGAATTATTGGAACAGGACATTATTCAACCAAGTGTGAGTCAGTACTCGAGTCCAGCCTTTTTTGTAGGTAAGGAAGATGGAAAATCGGAAAGATTAGTAGTTAATTACAAGGAGTTAAACAAGAAGTTGGAAGGAGTGAGTTATCCTATAGGCGACATGCACGAACTATATTACCATTTGAAGGGAAACAATTATTACTCAGTAATAGACTTAACCAAAAGTTTTTATCAAATAAGTTTAGCGAAGGAAAGCCAGGAGTTAACTACGTTCTCGGTACCTTTCGGAAGTTACAGCTTTAAACGAATTCCTTTTGGATTATTAATTGGAAGTGGGGTATTGTCGTCATATATGAATAAAATCTTAAGAGAATTGAGATTTACTTGCACTCTCGCCTTTTTGGACGATATTATTGTGTATTCGAAGACATTGGAGGAACATTATATGCATTTGAAACAAGTTTTAGAGTGTTTAAAGAAAAATAATCTTACTGTGAATCCGGAGAAAGTAAAATTTTGTTATAATGAAATTAAATTTCTAGGACATTTGGTTTCCAAAGACACTATAAGAATGGACCCTGACCGTACACGCACGTTATTAGAATCTCCGAGGCCCCGGGACAAGAAAGGTATTGCGAGATTCATAGGGATGACTAGTTATTTCTCTAAATTTATTCCAAATTATGCGGAAATAGCTCATCCACTCAATGAAATGAGGAAGAAGTCGTCCAAATTTGTGTGGGACCAAAAATGTCAGGAATCGTTCGATAAACTGAAACGAGCGGTTACCCGTCCCCCCGTGTTAGCCATCCCTGACATCAACAAGGAGTTCACAGTCTAATGCGACGCGAGTGATAAGGCCCTCGGTTCCTGTTTATTACAGGAAGCGGACAATGGACATTTAAAACCAGTGGCCTATTATTCGAGAAAATTTAACGAAAGTGAGGTAAAACTTACTACCTATCAAAAGGAAGCTTTGGCAGTTGTCTGTTCAATAAATAAATTCCGTAATTTCCTAGAAATGAGACCATTCAACTTAGTGACCGACAACTCAGCATTGGCTTGGGTATTGTCCCACTTTCGTAAGTTAGGAAAATTAGGGCGCTGGGTGGAGGTTATATTGTCTCTACCATTTAAAATTACGCATGTTAAAGGTAATCAGAACCCAGTAGCGGACTATTTATCTAGATTATTTCAAGATAGTGAAGTTGACCACAATGTGTTACATGAACTAGAAAAATTAGTGAATAAGGACAAGATGAATGATAACTCTATAAAAATGAACAATGAAACTGTAAATAATAAGGACTTAGTAATAAGAGAGGAAACAGTGTCTATAAATAGTATAAGTACGATGCCTTTTAGCTTTATGGACTTAAAAACGCATCAGAAGCAGGATGTAAATATAACTAAAATTATGGAGGGTGTATTGAACTATACCAATAGTGATGTTTACAGTGTGGAAAAAGGGGTGTTATTTTATGTGAACAATAAAAAAACAATTCTAAAAGGATCTATTTACCTGAGCACTTATTCAAGGTCGTATACGAGTATTATCACAACACATTGTCTGGCTGTCACTTCGGCATTTTAAAACACAACAGAAAATAAATGAAAGGTTTTATCACCCTAAACTAAATGATTATGTGAAAAATAATGTAAAATGTTGTGAAGTGTGTTTGAAAGCAAAAAGTAGCAACTGGAGGGACCAAGGACCTTTGAACAGCAATCTGAGCAGTCGTCCAATGCAGAAGTTATATATGGATATTTATGGGCCATTACCTGCGTCTTCCAATCGAATGCAATACATCCTGATAGCTGTAGATGACTTCACCAAATATAATTGGATAATGCCACTCAGGAAATGCACCTCAGGTAATGTAATTAATGCATTAGAAAATAATATTTTCAAAAATTTTTCTTTGCCTGAAGAATTCGTGACGGATAATGGAACATATTTTGTCAGCGAGGAGTTCAAAAATTATTTGTTTAATTTGGGCGTAAAACAAAGGACCATTATACCTTATACTCCTCAAGGAAATAAAAGTGAAAGGCAAATTCGAAATTTAAATCAAATTCTGACAGCTTATTATCATGACTGTAAAAAGAATTGGGACAAGGATTTGTACCATGTGCAAATGGCCCTAAATACTTGTCACAATGAAAGCATAAAGTCATCTGCATTTGAATTGATGTTCAGTTTCAAAGCAAATGATGGTTTGTCACTAAAATGGCAAATTAAAGATATTTGTGACGAAAAATGGAGCAAAGATAAGAATGCAAAGATGGTTGAAGCTATTCAAAATTTAAAAAGACAAAATGAGCTGAATTCGAGAAGAAACCGATACAACCGAAATCACAGGCAATTAAAAATGTATGATGTAGTCTATTGTAGAATTACAAATCAGCGATATAAGCTAGATCTGAAATATGAAGGACCATTCAGAATAATTTCAATTATTAGCTCCAACTCATATGTGGTTCAAAATTTGAAAGAATTGAATGAATTCCGTAGAATACACTTGCAGGATGTGAAACCCACTGGGGAAAGAAGAATGCATATTTAAATATAACAAAAAACAATATAATTACCGAGGGGTAAATAATTTGAATTACAAAATAAAAAAAAAGAACTGATTAAAAATTATGACGAATTAAATTAGTTGTAAGAATGAAGAAAAACTATATTGGATGTACGCTGTATGTATGTATGTTTGATTTGAGAAATTTCAGTGACAAGGAAGATTAAATTAAAATATATTGAACAATTGAGGAAATTCTACAGCCCTGTTAAATTGTAAATATTAACTTGAATTGTAATGTTGTAAAAATGTATTTTAAAACTTGAAGAAACCTCAAGAGGAATAAAAAAGTTTATGATTTAGATAAAAGGGCACAGGTGAAGTAAACAGTTGCGATAACTACATGGTTTGGGAGAGGAGGAGTGTATTAAAACAATTCAGTATTTATTTTCTGAATAATGCACAAATCCGAAACTCATGGTCCGTAATTAATGTTATTAACATGTGTTATTTATGTTTGTATGTAAATTATTAACTAACACGAATGTTGGAATATTAATTTAAACTTGTTAGTTTGATAAAATTTATGCCAAGGAAGAGGGGAACAGAAGAAAAAAGACTGTTATTTCTATGATAAACAACGGTATAGGTTAAAAATAATAAAATAAGAACTGACACCCCCGTCTGGGGATATGTTTTAATTCTATATGAAGCTGCGACAACCAGTGAATGGGCGAGCCAACACACACAGCCGTGCAGGGCAAAGGTTCCAAGGACGACCCAACTAATTACGGACCGGACCTGCAATAAACATCCCACAACAACAACCACCGACTACCTCGTTCTACCCATTGTGAAGGATTATCTGGATGGACTATCTTTATGGTAGGACTTAGAATTGTAAAAAGGTAGGTGGCAATTGGACTCTTAATATTTGCCATAGTTTAGGTCAAGGTTTCTATTGGGGAATTTAATTGTTAAGTTTTCAAAAAACAATCTGATAATGTATGGACTCTTTTAAAAAGAATTTATAATAATTAACGCTTGGTTAAAATAACTTGACAACTAGTAAGCTGCCACTTCTTACAACTATTTATCAAAAATAAATTAAAACAAATATTATAAATAAAAAAAAAAAAGGTTTTGTAGATTTGATGATGCATGTTAAGGCTAGGTGGAAATACAATTTCTAAAGGATGTGAGATAAATTTCTTAGATTTAAGTATTAAACTTGGCAGATACCAAGCGCTTTAAGGGGGGGGGTGTGTATACCAATTACATGGTATAATTTAAATAAAAATAAAAACTTAATAAATAAAATTTTATTTTAGAATTGTAAATGGATAGGGAATAAAAAAGTAAATTTATATTGTAATCCAGCGGCAGGCACAACGCGCTTGGAATCTGGTCTAGACCTGACTTGATGGCAGTGAATGCTAAACAATAGTCTACAGTGGACTCAATCTTTTGTTAGGCGGCGAACCTGCGTTGAGAGTGATTCAAACAGGCCTGCAGGAACAGGAGCGTAGTCGGTGCAGGCCAAGAAAAACACGCTCTGCTTCCATTCCGAGTTGAGAAGCGATAGAGTAAAGTCTTTAGTGCGAGTTTAAAAGTAGTGTCGGGCGTAGGATCCGTTGGTATAGATTATTTTAATACCGAACTCCAAGACCTTCACGACCAAAGAGCTAAGTACTTTTGACTGAATTATTAAATTTTTCTAAATTTGAAATTTGAAAATTTAAGAAGTGAATTAATTTGAAATTGGAATTGAAATTTGAAATTAACGATCAAATTCTGTTGAGTGTGGACTAATATATATCTAAATTGTAAAGGAGTTATTTATTTAAAGTCAAACGTAAAAATTTAATTGAAATTATAGGGATTCTAGTTAAAATTAAGAGCTGCAGGTGCTGCACCATATCCTGTAGGAACTTGTGAAAAATTCCTGTTGAGAACTGTTTAGATTTGTTTGAGAATTTTATTTTAAAGAAGTTTATAATTTTATTTTATTAGTTTTGAGAAGAAGCCTATTTATTTTATTTCATACAAATTTATTCAAGATTATTATTTTATTTTATATTTTATACACACGTATTTGGAGGACAGTGAGTCCATGTTAAATCGAAAGTGCCTTGCCTAAGGAAGTAGTAATTTTAAACTATTGTGCAAAACATTTCATTGGTGGAATACAAGGTTAATAATTGAAATTTGGATTGATTTAATAAACCTGAATATTTCTAAAAAGGTGCAGTTTTAATTTCCACCAGTATCTACTTAAATCTTATGAGTTCGAGAATATTTAAGGTCATCATAATAAAAACAAAAAAAATTTGTATATTAACATTTAGTATAGTAACCAATGATGTATTAGTACTCTCACAATAGGATGTTCTGTTACAGCAAGCAATTGTCACTTTCATACTGTAATTTATAGTAAACCTGTTAAATAGATTGCTTTGACTCTTTGAGTTTAAAAAGGGTGAATATTTTACTATTTTTATTTAAATTACTTACACGGTATATCTAATAGGAACCACTGAAATGCATATTTTAGGCTATGCGTATTGTTTAAAACTTTTTATTTTATACTATTCTTGAAAGGATCTAAATTCAGATAGACAAAAATACTAATACATCGAATATAATTATTCACTTTAGCGATGCCTATTACTCATGAGGCTGGAGAATCTTGGTGCTGTCAATGGTCTACGCTCTTAGCAATTTGCATTAAATTTCATTGATATATGAGTAACACTGTTTAATGATGGGTTATGTCACTTAAAAGGATTTATTTGAGCGTTAACGAATAAGTGAACAATAGTTGTCCTATAACAGTATGAATAACCATGATACCTACGAGAATAATATCAGAATAAAACATTTTTTAAACAAAGCCAGAATCCTAATAAGAGATTTTAACATGTGACATATTGACACATGAAACGCAAATATATTAACACATACAACATAATTGTATAGTACCACGGCATCTATACATACTTAAAACCTCGAATTTAATTAACAGATATGGTGATGTATTATGTGGCACAATAGTTAAAGAAAATAACACATGTAGACTTTATTTTTACAGCGTAAAAATTCATTTCTTAATAGACAAGAATGACTTCAATATTATTTGATGTCTAACGATGATGCAACTAGGCTGGGGGACATCGAAACTTATAATCTAGTAAACTGAAATGATTTCAGTTTAATATTAACATAATTGTCGAAGAATGTAAATGTGTTTGTATTACATATGCCTGTCTGTCTTTCAATTAGATGGAATGAATTCCATGGAATGAAGTAAGTAAATATAAACTGTTATTATATTTTCCATAAGACGTCTTCTTGAATATTTATCTCATTAGGTATATATAATTTTATTAATCATATAGATTTTACAGTAAAAATAGCTACGTTTATTTTAGAATATCATAAAATTATATAAATATTATACCTCTAGCACATTTACATATTGCTGTATTAAAAATTCATAAATAATGAAAATTTTGTTCTCTTGGTAAAGTAATTAAAAGTAAATTTTTAAACTACTGCAAAGTATTATAAAATTATAAAAACTTCCACATTTTCTAAAATAAAATTATGCCATTAGGATGTACTATTTATGAGTTTTATTTAAAACTGTAACACATATATTATAATTTAAAATTTGTAAAACTAATTCTATTAGATCAGGATTGTTAAAAATAAGTATTTTACTTATTAAGGCATTGAATACAAAATAAAAGTACTATCCTTCCTGGGTCGGTAGGAAAAACCCAAAATACATGATGAATATAAACTTAACATTTGATAGCATAACTACATGTATGCAATAAGAAGGCATCATGCAAATGTGTGTTTTTGCTATTTGGGCTTCCTTGAAAATTATATTCCTACTTCAAATTACATTTCTAGAAATTAAATCCATCCATTCCACTGAGGTGACTTTATATTATTGTTCCTGCAAATTATAAAATGTTACACAATCTATCTTTTAAATGATGAAGTCTGTTCAAAGCTGTGCTTTGATGAGCTTACCTAACATAGGTCCTTTATGTGGCCTGTTGCCTGTTACAGTAAGAACTAAGGACCAAAAACTGGCCACTAACATAGTTGCGTTAAAACATGGAGATACTTTGAGACAACCATATTATCCCAGAGTGACGAGTACAGCTAAATGTCAACTTATTTTTTTTTATAAGTATTACTTCCATGGCTCTCGAGTCAATTACTTCCTTTAGCAAATATTTTATATAGATCCAGCAAAGATATACCGTACAGATAAATATAATTGGTTTACTTACATAATAATTATAAGAACAGTTTAATAACATAAATACTTGTATTAGGGTCGTTACATTTAATGTAATTGTTAGTAAATAAAAAACAAAGTTGCGAACCATAATGTTTTATAAACAATTTATTACAGTTTTAACAGTGACTAAAAATTTTCACGCCGTTTCATCTGATAGACTGGAAAATTAATGACTTCTTTGAGTGCACAACTATTCCCTTTGTACATCTGTCAATAATAAGTTTGCATAGTAGAATGTTTCAACTCAGTTAATTTTAAATTTTGAATCTAGTCTTCACTGATAAAGCTACTTATCGCTGATATTTTATATATTTATATTTACCTAATAATGTTAAATTATTCTAATGTATGTCAATAATTGTCTAAGAATTCCTATATCGTATCGATTTCAAATTGGATACAAATTAGCAAATTGACTATAAATTACAAATGATTGAAATTAAAATATTAGTATTATAACTAAAATATGCGTCATTACGTAGTTCAAATATAAAATAAAAACGAATATTGGTTACCTTTTATAAAATCATTAATTTTTGGGTATCTTCACTTTTAAATCTGTTTGCAAAATTAAATAAACCTCAGTTACGCTGTTAAAATAATTAAACAATAATATTAAACTATTAGAATTAATTTCTATGCTCACTTAGGGTGAGAAAGCAAATACAAGACATTTGCCAGTTCCCACAAGTGTTTGGTAAACAAGGTGAAAGTGCTCTTGGAACAAGCATTAGTAGACTTCCGTGTATTTATGCACATATGGTGTTTACTGGAATTTAAGTGCGCCTATAACTCATACCTCTGTTGGTATCCCAAGGTTTTATGGTTGAGCAACAGCGAAGATAATTACACGAGAGGCTTGAAAATCTTCATGTTTTTTTTTTTGTCTGCCGAACCACACTACCTGGCCTACTGACCTGGAACTACTCGTATATATTTCCTTCGTCATGCTAAAATGTAATCTTTCTCATATTAAGTTTTTATGCATTATTTAAGTTTCCTCTTTGCTCCATGCGGAGCTAATCCTTTAAGTACTCTTATTTAGAAGATTTTTTCTCTTAATTAATTCTCAATCTATTACATTAATTTTGCGTAATTTATTAGGAGAGTTTAAACTATAAGTTTCCTGTCACCTTCACGTAGACAGGAAACTATTCAAAAAACAACTAAATACAATTTATATTATCAAATAAGAGAACATTGTAACAGTTTAATTTCAATAAACATTGAATCACAAATAGTACTGGCTCCGGCGAGACTCGAACTAACAAATACATGTGTAAATGTAAATGTATATATATATATATATATATATATATATATATAAGCCCTGTTGAAATGTTAAAACTTTAATTATTTTTCCTCCTTCATATTATTAACAATTTAAGAAAGTTATTTTAAAACATTTAGTTTTCTACCATTGAAGATAAATTATCGCAATCCTATTAATATTGGTACTTTTGATTTAGATTGTTATATTTTAAAATATATTTATTACAATTATTCGATATTTTATGTCACAAAACTGTAATTATCATTTAGTTGCTAAATTTTGAAATTAGGAGACCATCTAATCTACTTAAGTCCGATATTTCAAGTTGCTACTCGACAGTCTCGTCACGTTGTGGAGATGCAGGCCTCGACCTCATTAGCCTAATGACTCGCATCAGAGAAGCAAGTTCCAGTTAATGATGCATCAAGAACAGTTTTAGTACTTTAGAATGAGATTAACATAATCAAAGTGAGTTGAGTTTTTTCCTCAACAATATGCTAACTAATGTTAGTATTTTTCTTCCATTACAGCTACTATATTTGTGTTTTATGAAACAGATTTGTTAAAAATAATTGAATTTCAAATAGTAGAGAGGTAATAGCACAGGTTTTAATTTGTTCCTTTAAATCAAATATCGACTATCTTTTATCTTTTGATAGAAATGGATGGTATCGTAGAAAGAGATATCTGAGAATTTAAACTAATAATAATTTGTGAGTAAATATGCTAAATTTTAAAGAGTTTACATAAAGATTATGATTTTAATGGTGTATGCGAGTAAAGCACGATAAACGTATTTGGTTATAATATGGATGCAAAAAAGATATTTTTCTATAAAACTATAAAATTTTAACCTAAATTAATCTATTTTTTAATTTTAAATAAATTCTTTCATATATAAAAAGTTATATTTCTAGTGATTTTATATAAATAATAACAACAGTTAAAAAATTAAATAGTAGCAATAATTGTGTTTATTGTCCGTACCTAACAGTACGGTTAAAATATAACTACTTATATGTTAATGATATATATATATATATTATATCATTATATATATATGATATATATATATATATATATATATATATATATATATATATATATATATATATATATCATATATATATATCATTAACATATAAGTAGTTATATTTTAACCGTACTGTTAGGTACGGACAATAAAGTACTCCCGGCGAAGCAAGTACTTTTTGCGATTCAATGTTTATTGAAATTATATATATATATATATATATATATATATATATATATATTATATATATATAGAACTCTGAATGTATATTCAACATATATTCATTACACTAATTTTAACCCTTAATAATTGAAAAATAGAAAAGTGCAATTTTTAAGTAGCCCAGCTATTTCTAATTTTTTATTTATATCTATGACTCATGATGTTTCTCATGTCAATTTGCATAATCCTTGCTCTCCACTCAATACGTGTTCAATCAATTTCATTCCTTTATCTTCTACATATGATAATATATAAATAGAAACCATAATAACTGAACAATATCTTCATCAAAAACTTACTCTATTTTTACTCTTATAGTTTTTCGATATAAATTGTATAGCATTTTGATTTTATAAGAAAATATAGCAAGTTACCCTTATTCCCTTTTAATTCTTCATCAAACACGAATCAAGTAACTTCATACAAGTCTTCCCACATTTATAAGCTGAATAAATAAATGGTTGACTGTTTTTAAAGTCTGAAATCACAAATAGCAGCTAATTTAATTTTTAGACTTTAAATATTGTATCATTGTATCAAGATAAACAGTTTTAAATTTAATTAAAAAAAGATTTCTTCAGGTTCAAATATTTTCAGTCTCTTGTTTGGATTTTTTTAATGGAAAAAGAAATAGCTAAACCTCGTTTTTGTTAAAATACATAACTTCAGATTTTTAGTACCACACGTGTTGAGTAATAACTCTCATAAATCACGGGTCAGTGATTATATCAATGGATGCAATAATTTGTGGTCGCCGGATGGATTTTATTTAATTATTTTATTGTCTCGTGTCGAGTTTAAAACATCAAAGGTTGATTATTTACACAAATTGATTCTACATTTATTTGCTCGGGTGATCAAAGGTTTCACTGCTTTTATCCAGTCAATGGTTTCCATTTCCTGAAACATCGACATTCTATTAATAAATATTTAAAGATATATATATATATATATATTTTTTTTTTTAACTCTTTGATATATATCTAATGAATCTTATACAGCGTGTAGAGTAAAATATATTGATAAGGAAATATATGATGATGTGCTGTTAATATCCTACTGTATATTTATATCTAGATATTTATAATTTACTACAAGATTCAGATAACATGTTTGATTCAAAATCTTTTAATATTGTTCTAGTTAATTTTATAATTCCATAACGTAAAATCTATTACATGTCCTACAAATATTGAAGATAAAATAAATATATGGCCCACTAATAACGTTTTTACGATGTTTAACTCTCATCTTAGCTTCTTACAGCTTAAAGAAATACGAAAGGTAGATTAAATCAGTAAGCTCAGCAGATGGATGCATTTACCTCAATATTATTACCTCGTATTTTACTTAATAATTAGTCCAATACGTCATTTTATGTTACGGTTAGTCGTACTTGTAATACTAAATAATTCCTATTGTCATCCTAAAGGTTGGTGTATATTTATTTTAGTCGATATTCATGTTATTTCTAAAGAACTCGCAAATGATCATTATTAATTAATAAAAAATGTTTTATCTGTTACTTTAACTAAAATACAAACACAAAAGATACATCACTCTGAGCTAGACAACGACTAAAAAATCATACTTGCAACCTTTTACCTATAGTTTAAATTACCTCAAATTATAGTTATAAGATGTTTTAGATTGTCTTAAGTAAACAAAAGCTCCAGATAAATTCAAAGAAACTGTATAATATTAAATGTTACTAACTCTATTGTATTGTTCAATGTTCACAGGATGTGATTTCAATCCGGCTCTCTTTATTAGAGGGAATAAAAGGCATTTAACCTAGCTAAAAGAAATAGATTATCAACAAGCATTCGATTATAATAATATTTAGAAGTTTATCTGCCAGCTTTGTAATGCAAAGAAAATCTATTGTCACTGATGATGGAAGATGCAAACTTAATTTAAGCAATTATAAAGCTTCCGACGTGAATAAAAATTTGACTAAAAATTACTGAATGTTGGTGCTAGCTCAAAACCACCGTGTAAGAGTGAGCTTTCCCAGCATCTTGTAAGAGGACTCAAGTGTTTGGAGAAATGCTTATAAGAAGAAACCTACCAAATTTGACCCATAAGAACATGGGTGGATTGAGAAGGACAACAAATTTGTATTTAAATGGTTTGAAGATAATCAACTCCCAACTTCTGTGAGTCACTTAATTATAGAAGTCCCTGGAAAGTTTATAATAATAAATCTTTTATCAAATATGTTCTCATCACTGCTCAAATTGTTTTTATTTCACAATAATTGTTTTGTTTTTACATATTCCAATTCTATGGATGATGAAGACGAGACAACCTACGACAGATATGACTCCGATGACAATGAATGAAGATTTTAATTAGATGAAAAAAACATATTTTTAAGCATGCACGGTTCATATTTGTTTAATTCTTTTGAAATCTGTCTGAAATAAATAAAAAGAGTTAAATTAAATAATTATTTGAATGATTATTGGTTATCTGCAATACACCTTAATATTTGAGATTTTTCCAAATATATTTACTTTCTCATCATAAAAGTCATCAGTTTACAAAATTAAACTTTTAATTTAAATAAATGCAGTGATAAAATAAATCATATTGATGTGAAATAGGGAACTCAGTACAACATGTATATACAAATCTGACCGGATAGTAGCTAAGATTTTGTTGTTTGCTGAAGTGTGTACGCAAGGAAGCCGTCATGATAAAGGTATATTTTTTACTAATCTGCCCTTTTATTAAATATTTAAAAATAGAGTTGCATTATATAAAAACTGAAAGAAAACAGTTAATTTGTAAAACAAAACGAGTAATACACTCACCAAATTACTTTTCATGATGAAGTAACTACGACTACTGTAAACTAATTTAACCACTAAATCGGAGATAAAATTTGGACTGGTGACTGTGTTCAGGACCCGTTTAAACGTTTTTAAACTAACTCAGCGACGAGAACCAATTCATTTAAACTAACAATAGATGATTTACACCTACTAAACTTATTCAAACCACAGGTTGTGTGACGTTAGTACCTTTATAAACTGGTACGTAGCAGGGCATAAGAAACGATAACATCGGTACATATTGATTGAAATAAAGTAGAGAACTGGTATTATTTAAAAACTTCTCGATCAATTTCATATATGAAAACCTCGAAAATTATTTATGCAGCAGTGCATTTAATGTTTACATAGCATAATTCAATATCTGGGAAAAATGGCGTTCAAACATGAATTTATTTATCCTTTATCCTTCATGACAGTCAACTGGTATTTATAAGATAAAATATCCCACAGATTCCAGGTTTAGATATGCTAGGATAGTGACAGTTCATAGTAATATTATAGAGAGTTTGTTCTAACTCTATCATTAAGTGCTAAAATGTGGTATAGAATAATTTAATATCAACTGCAAGGATAAAATAACTGATAATAAAATTATAATTTAAAACCAGCAATATAAGTTAAATTACTTCATACGAATAACAGTTCGTATTAGGCGAGTTCGTTTATCGCCTAATAACCGACACTTTTATTGTAAAATACGTTAAAAAACTCACATTTAATTGCATATTTGGGTTTTCTGTGTAAAATAATATCAAACGAGCATTATTGTCTTGATATTTTGATAAAACTTTTTTAATATCATTCACGTTTAATTACAGGCAGTTTATACCTAATATGAATATTCCGTCTGTTTTAATGCAAGTGCATAATTTTAAATTGTCTTATTACTGCAGAAAAGCGGTAGTGATTTTTTTCATTCCATCGTCTAAAAGTTAAAACAATATCCTCTTTGCCACGATCGTAATATGATGAAGTTATTAAGTTTACTATATACGTAATAAGAGGTCTTCAATAGAACAATTTGTATTGACCTTCTTTCTTTGAGGTTACTTCTATAGAATCTCTGTAAGAATCGCTAAAGAGGATGAATTATATTCAGCTATTCAGAGTTATATTTTCAACATATTGTATTCATTTTATTCACGACATAGATTGTCAAATTGAATATGTTGATGACGTGAGTTAGGAATTATGTTAGGAATATTACATAGTGTAAATATTTGAAGTATTCTTTCGTTTTTTTAAACAGTTTTAAAAATTCTAAGTCACTGATTGTAACATTCCAATACTAGTTTACGTGATATCATTTAAATGAATTAACTCGCTACACATTGAGTGATAACTTCAAATATTATTGAAACTATCAAAAAGTAGTTTAAATTTTATTGTGTTTTTCTTGCGGACAATCTTCACGTTATCTTAGTTTTACCTCTGCCTATAAATATCATACTATATTTTGATAATATACAGATAATTGAAGAGTCTTACCTAATTTACAAAACGCAATAGAGTTCATGTGAGTATAACGCCATTTTGTCGAAAACTATGCTTTCTTTACGTCCTGATGGTGTCTTATAGATCAATAGCAAAGTAATATTTATAGTACATGGAAGTATAAATAACGGTGGACTAAAACCGTCCTACTTCAATCATGTTCAGGAATCTGTATAACGACTTAAAATATATATGCAATTTTTTATGGGTTTGAGTTTAATTGGCAGAGGTAAATATTATTAAAACTGTTAAAATATATCCAAATTCAATAAAAATTTTAAATTTTTTATAAAAAATACGCATTTAAAAATTACTGTTATAGTATTGAAAGTAATATTATTGAAGCATTGTATTTAATAATTTTATAATCCATGTATTTGCAATTGTACTATTTAAAGAACTCTTTAGTGGATCGTTGAATTTTAAACCAGTACTTTAATATTTAAGAATAGTAAAATACACTTCTCTGTTTAAACCAGCATACATTCCGTTAGCTGAATGGCTAGTTTTATTTGTAAATACTTGCAATTATTCATATTTTTTTCCTTTTATTAATTTTTTGTTTAGTTTGTATAATCATTCGTAGCGAAGTACGTACCTATGGCTTTGTATATTACAGGAGCTAAAAGTTATAACTGACCAATACAGGGAATTGTTTTATTCCTTAAATTAAAGCATAATTATAAGACCACTAATTGACATTCCTAAAAATACCCTTTTAAAGGCATTACCTAAATGTGTTGCTGTATCGAATGAATCCCTTGAAGATATCTTTGAAATGGTAACTGAAAACATGGAGCATTCTGTACACCAGGTTGTTCATGACCGGGGTTTGACCTATTAGGCATGAACGTTTTGGTTTCAAATGTGAAAGTTCTCCAGTGTGTGAATGAATTAACCCGATATTTGAATTGTGTCAATAAAGATTGTTAGCAGTGTGAACTGAAAAACGTAATTATACTCACGATAACAGCCTACTATAGTTCTTAATAGGTTTATCTGCATTAGGTATAGCTATTTAAATAACATTATTGTATTATTAGCTATACAACATTCCTTATTTTATATGAAATAATTAGACTATTCATTATTGTGGCATAATTATTCATGTTGTCTGTGGCCTGCAAATTACAAAGATTATTTTACAATAAGAACAAGGCAATGGATGAATTAATAGTAGAGTTTTCTGTTTAACATGGTATTATTTATATATATATATATATATATATATATGTATATATATATATATATATATATATATATATATAAAACTCATTGCAATAATAAATAATTAATTGTATTATATAATAATTTAATATATAATTTAATAATAATTATATTAATAATTAAATAATAAATAATAATAAGTAGTTAATAATTTTATATAATTTTACTGTCAATACAAGACAACACTAATATAACTCAACGAAGTGACATACGATTGTGCAAATAACACCTTTAAAAATGTTATTATACTAAACGGAGTTATGGCATTAATTAAAAAATTTAAGATTTTAATTAAACATGGTTTATTTTAAAATATAATTTAATATTTCTAACAAGACGTACGGGATTAATTTCAGATCCCGATTGTGCGTCTCTTAATTCTTGACAAGAATAATGAACAACCTACACTATTCATTTAATAACAGCCCTGGCTATCATCAGAGATCACTTATGGATTATCCACTTAGTTTTTAACCGTGTCAAATTAACCTCTCTATAATTATACCAAAGGTTTATCATTATATCTCTCGAATGCCTTGCATTTCCTTTCAGTAATATACACAAGCAATTTATAATAGGTTAAGAATTATTTCTATGTGTAAAGTTAAATGTCATAAACTTTTTAATTTCTCTCCATTATGGAAGAAAACAAAATATTTTTCCTGAATTGAACAGATTTACTACAGTTTGAAGTAAATATTCTAATCATAAAAAAATTGGGACCACAGTAACAGTGCTAGTAAAACATGCAATTGGATGTTCAAGTCTCCATAACCGATGTAACCGTCAAATATCTAATTTAAAACCACAACAGTACAAATATTATGCAAAAATGTACAAATTTTGTAAAATAATATCAAATAATTTATTTCAACATTTTGAATACTTAATTACACATGCTTGATGTTTTGTCAAGGATCAAAATTATATTGTGGAAATCCCACTCAATTATTACAACATAATGTTTTTAACACCTTGAAATATTTTAAAATAATTATAATAATTTATTTACCTCAATACGAAGATGGTGTAAGACGATACATTTTGGCATGACTTTACTAAAACGGTCTGACATTAAACTTTTATAAAACTACACTGATTTATTTAACTGAATAGTGCTGTGACATGGATGACGTTTGAAATGTGTAAACAGATAAAGAATTAATTAAATGAGAATTTTTTTTTCAAAAATATAAAAAAACTATAATCATCTCTTATTAAATATCACTTGGCTTGTTTTATAGACAAAACTTTCCTATAATGCATAAATCATTTTTTTTTTTCAACTAAAAATTAATTCTTAAAATTTTTAAATAATTATTCAATGATTTATATTTGATTTCCTTGCATAATTTTTAATGTAAGTATCAACTACGTGATTAATTTAAAATTGGTTGTTATTTGAAAGTTTCGTATAAAGAAAGATTTTCTTTGTCAGTAAATGCTTACAAAGGTAGCGTTAAAAAAATTCTCTGCGTGGCTTTCATTTCTTGCATTCCTCAGAAAATAAAATATCACTCTGGGCTGATATTTTTACTCGTATTAATACTTTATATATTATTTGATTTTCGTAGTTCAAGTACTTAATATATTTTACATCAAATATGGATGGGTAGGGGAGGTGTACATTGATAGAGATAAAATTGGTTAATAAAAGAAAAAAAATGCCTATACCATATACATGCAACACTGTACGGCACAGAGATGTCAAATACTCACAGGAGTAGACACATTTATATATGAGAGTAGAGTACAGCACATTTCACACTCATATTAATCCGGCATCAAAAGCTAGGAACTTAAAATTAAATGGGAATCCACATCTGTCTAGGGTCCGAAAGGCATTGTAAAAAAAGCAATTAATTAGTGACATGTCCACGGTTAAAACGAGTAGTCATACGACGATAAATGTGATACGAGAACGATATACTTACTCAAGTGTAACACTTTGGTTATCGATTTAAAACTGAGTTCAACTATTTAGAGTTTTTAAGCGAAATGTACCTGGCCCAAAATGACCAATAAGATTGAAGTGTACAATTCTTTGGTTCACATATGAATGTTGGCTTTCAGATAGGCTGATGTGACCCCTTTCCGGATCATAAGTAATCATAATAACTAGAGGGTTCAGTCAAATACCATTGACTAATGATAAGAACAATCACCTGATTCGTCTATAAAGCCAGCGCGCAGGTGGTGCATTAAGTGTTATATATAATTAAAGAGAACTTTAAAAATATTTCTTATATTTAAATTGTATTTTGTACTACAAGGAAACAGTGTTATTAATATTTTACATTAAATTATTACTTTATAACTAATTCTAGTTTATAATCGACATGTTATATTTACTTACTTAAATTACTTTACTAGAGAAGGTAGTAGGACACTACATCACAAGTTGTGTAACATGGTTCACTAAGGATTTAATAGACAGGTTCAAGTTTATAACACTGCGTCTTACTTAATACATTTCTACACATTATAGTTTTACCAGATTGCCTGCACTTAAGTTATACATTTATGTATCTTGCGATGTTCTCGACCGCATATAATATTTCCAATAAGATCAATGTAAAAACGTTCGCAAGCGGTGTATTAAATAAAATTGAGTGACATCAACCATGGGAGTTCCAAGTTGATTGCATAGAAATGTTCAAAACGTCACATTTATTCCTTATTTTATTTTGAAGGAAAAATGGGACCGGAAATTCAGATAAAAAATATAACAGAATTGATATTTTTCGGTGACTCGTTGATAATAACAACAAAATGAATATAAATAACCAAGTATATCATATTGCATTAGACTGATATCATTTTAGCAAAGTAACGATTGTAGCTGTTGAAAATATCCCAAATTAAACTTTATGTGGCATGTTTTCATAACAACTTGTCATGATAGTACATTAAGGTAACACGATGTTCAGACTACAACACAACTTTACTAGAAATATCTATTAATTAAATTTACAGTTAGCCAACTTGGTAATCGCGGTTGGCGTGATAGATTTTAGCCAAGCTCTAATTGACTGAGCAACTATCCTAGTAAATGCTTCTGAATTCAGGGTTCTCCTCACACAACATCATACTGAATACATTTTAATTAAGTTTTGACTGTTATAAACAGAAAAAAGTCATTTTTGCAACGTGCTTTAAATGTGCTTGATTACATAATTATCAAAGTTCTTCGCGTTTAGATTATTCCGAACTAAATTCAATACTTTAAAAGTAAATGTTAAATAATACGCCAGCCAGTTTAATGAAATAGGTCAGTATACCGTATATCGCTAGATTAGCACCTCACTTGATCTAACAACTTCCTACCATTGCATAGTTAAATTACCTATGGGGTAACAGTAAATGCAGATAATTTGTTTTATTATATAATATTTTGAATTTAGTCATGATATTGAAAAAATTTTTCGAATATAAAATGTAGTTTTTTAACTAAAATTTTAAAGATTGTAAGTCCGAAGATATCAAAATCATATATATATATATATATATATATATATATATATATATATATATATATATATATATATATATATATATCTGTCTTTGGGATTTTTTGTAGATCTGTATGCTTTTTTGCGAGACTATTATATTATTATTTTTATTATGTACATATTCTGAGCCTAAGGCTATCTCAAATATATATATATGTATATATGTAACGTTATTTTATACAGGGGATAAGCTAAAAACATAATTTAATAAACGAAAATCCAGAGAGAAAACTACTTTTGCGGATGTTCTGAAAGTTTCCTAAGCTAATATGAGCGGATTTGGAAATACAGTCAGAGTCTTCCTATACATTTAGTTTGTCATGTTAAGATACACTTACTTTTAATTTATATTTCTGTAAAGGAGTTGCACAAGAAAGTATCGGCTTATACACTTTTTTTATCAAATATCTGTCTGTTATTAAACATTTTGAAATATATGTGTGTATTTGAAATAGACTTTCCACAACTGAAATCATAATAATTTATATTTGTTTTAAGTTTTAGGTAGCTCTTAGCTTTTAGACTATATCGTACCAAGTATTTCATAGCAGGCTTGGGGTGTGGGCAATTCATTGCGGAGTGGCTGGCTACAATGAGTGCTAGTGCGCATGCGTGAACATCAAGGCAAGCGACGGGGACCCTGGTCTTAACTTATCTTCAGTGATAAGGTTAGAAAGAAAGTCATTTAAACTATGCCGAAACTCACATGGCTCCGTTAACAAACATCTGTTGACTCAGTATTTTCGGTAGACAACTTAAGATTTGTAATAACAAGTCACGCTGTGGTATAAAAAAAACACTTATTATTTAACAAATTCATATAGATTAAAAATTATGTTACATCTGCAGTTATCCAGGCCCTATCACTCTATGGTGTCGAATAAACCTAAGGTAAACACGAATTTAACATCGCAACTTCATACCTTTCATTTACTTGACCTCAGCGTGAACCTAATTTGTCACTTACTGGTATTTGTAAAATAATAAAATACTGATTTATTTAAGTGTTGTTAAAGTTAAGCACCTAATTCTGGTGTTACATGGATAGGATTGTTTATATGAACACAGGGAGATAAAATTATATTCAGAATTAAACACCTTAATTATAACAATAGTAAATTCATTGTTATAGTATTAATACAACCTTTGAACTACATTTATGTTTTGCATAACGTCGGCCATTGTAACGTGTTTTAGGGCATAGTTAAATGAAAGGATATTTACTAAAGCGTATAGGGATATACAGGTTAAGCGTGATACGTCAAAGCGGGAGGTATCTTTATAACTCAGCCTGCAGGAAATTCCAGCTTTTACAACGTCTTGCTTTATGTACAACGCATTTTAACTGCTTGAAGTTCGTGACCAACATGTAAATAGCATTTGATTGTTTATTTTGTAAAACAACAACATTCATACTCACACGAAACTGTAAATGCTGTATAAATTTGTTGTAGTATACGAAAATCATGCAAGCATATCCACTAATCACGTTTTTACTCAATTGCATACACGGTTCATTACGTTAAAATGAACACGTTTTACTAAATATTTTATAAATAAATGTTTAAAACTTTTGACAAACTATATTTAAGTTAGATATACACATTATGCAGTAATCTTTTTACATTTTATGAACTTTACTTGTCTTTATAAAGTTACTTATTATTACTACATGTGAAAAATTTTATTTCATATTAAACTAAAGTTAATTTGAAACAAAACATTGCATCCAATGAACTAAAAACAAGGTATTGTTAATAAAATACTAGATTTAATGTTTTTTTACGATATAGTAGTTATTAAAAGTCGATTAAATATATTATATGTTCAAAGGTTATGCTAAAGTAAATTATATTTGAAGCGTGTAAGGGCAAACCTCGAACAATGGTAAAGAAGGATAAAAATAAAATGATAAAATAAATAATATTTTACTTACTTATTTGAGATTAAACTTACATATTATTTTCTTAAGGACATGCACTTTATTTTAGAGTAATAATAGGGTTAATACCGTTAATAATATTATTGGTTTAGATTAATATCGTTGTAGTATTTTAGTGTATTTTTGTTTACGATAGGAGGCTTTCAATGCAGTGTAAACTACATCACGTTTCCAAAGTTAAAAGACTAAATTTAGAACGTGGTCGTGGTGTTAATATTTTACTTCCACAATTTAAGAATATTAATCAACCGTTATTACTTCTAAATATGCATTATTTAATTATTATCCATTTTAAATTTCTATAAAATATTTAATAAATTTCATGGTTTGATAGTCCCTCAAAATATTAAAAAAATGTACGTTTTATCCTTACAGGCTTTGGTGTTATGTGTATAGTAGGTAATTATACACATTAACTTTTTTACCTATAAGAATTCAGTAAAAGTTATGAAGTACTATTTCTAAAATATTTTTGTGCTTTAATATTTTAAAACGGGATTTCTTGAAAGACACTTACAAGACTTATGATAAATGCTGGTAATGGTTTGCAGCAAAGAGTCCTGTAAACTGTGGGATAACGAAACAAATCCTTGCATTAATCAGGAGAATCGCTAAGCTTACTTAACTCTCCAATCAGCAGAGGGAGGGTGGGCCTCACGCTAATACATGGTATCCATCTTTATAATCGAACTCTCTTCTGCCATTAAATCACTTTGTATTTAAAATTTAACTTTCATTCTTTAAACTAAGTTAAACTATTAATATGTACCCTTTCTGCAATATTTCTATTATTTTGTTCAAGTATTTTGAAGATAATGGCTAAATCAGACAACCCAGCACAGTAAAAGTACAAAGTAGTGAAAGAACAATAAAAAAAAATTCCAGATTTAGATTATCCTACGCTGTGCCGATGGAAGTGCCGACATTGACATTCTTGCTAGTATCCCACTGTAGTCTGTGCTAGTCTGATATGTAATTGGTATATTCGTACTTGTGATTTGTACTCGGGGTGAGCATCCTGTGCAGTGACAACGTCTGAACGGAGCTCCAAACAGCTTTTGGGTATGTTTGAACCCTATTTTTCCTTCTTACTGTCCATTTTTTGGATGTATTAATACTTCCTCCACATGACAAAGAGAATAAATTCCAATCCCCGAAACGTTGTGTAACACCTTTAGTAACATATAACGATGACAAATGTCCGAAATCCAATTATTCTTTAGAACTTTCATCGTCAATAACAAACTTTAAACAAAGAGCCCGATATAGATATAACGTAGTGCTTGCATAACGGATAATAATAAAATATCATACAGTCTAAGTGACAATATTCATACATAATTATCCAGTATAAAAATGTATTATTTTATTGGCAATATTATACTTCGTAACTACAGTTTTAAAAGAATTTCTATTTAAGAGAACAGTAATCAATAAAAAATACTACTCTTACTTAACATATCAAGCATACTTTAAATAATATGAAAGCAAGGTATGTAGCTTTATAGGATAAACCTATATTTTTAACTATATTTCTAATATTATCTCTTGGAATAAATACGTGAATTTGTAAATGAAAAATCAATTTTCATTAAGCTTAAAATAAAAATAAACAAACGTTCAATGTGTCATATTACCCATTTAATTTACAGATATAAAAAATCTATATTGTATTACTAGATAAATACCCGTATGTTTCATTCACCATAATTTTTGAAATTCTAAACATTTATAATCTATTATCAATATAACGATACATTAACCTACCTTGTGATATATTAGTAAAATAACTACTTGCTATATTAGATAACGTAAATTATTTAAACAATTTTTATGAATAGCATCTCAAATCATACAAAATAGCTATGAAACAACATGTTTTGCAATGTGTACACTATTTTTTACTATGTACACTTTAGACTTACACAACACCACATATTAAACAAGATTGGTTCACATAGCATGCAACATTTAAAATCTAAATCCAATTGCAATATGAATAGGTTTTTCAGACACATAGACAGAAAATTATTCAAAAAAGATTATGACACAGACATTTCGCTTCAAATAACGATTTTTTTAAAAATGACTGGCATGAAAAATTTAAATTCTACATTAAAAATCTATATTGGTATATCTTGCTAAATATTCAGCTTTTTTCATTAAATAGGGTTACATATTAGTATTTAGGTAATAAAACTCTACACACAAACTCAATAAAAAAGCGGTATTGAATTTATTGCGATTGTTAGGATACATGTAGTAATTTGTAAAGTGTTCTTAATATATAAATGAAGCATTATCCAAAATTTTAACTCTATACATCAGTTCCTTTTCGAGGTATCGTGCAATCACATGGACAGAAATTACACTTTTCCAGTCCCAATAGATGTGTTACTTTGCTAACGCTCAGCCAATAATTTACACGATTAAGTTATTTTATACTAATTGTTAATAGAGAGAATGATCTTCTTTTACAATGTCCCACTCAAAAGTATTTTGTGTAACAGAACCATGGGGGTGGCGTGATAGCTCTGAGCCTTTCAGTGTTACATTTGAAAGGAGCCTTTTGAAAATAAAAACTAAATGTATTTTTGCAGATTTTGAGACATGAGTGCTTTAAATAGCGTTAATATTTGTGTAATACAGTATAAACTATAAATTTAAGTAGAAAAATTGTATTGTCTGTATAAATAATATATAATACTACTATTGCTCGCTAGATATAATATATCCTCAAATTGCCAAGTCTGTTAGCAATGTTTTCCCAACACAGTATCATCGTCTCCCACTATTAATAGAGGACGAATTTTCCTACTCACCTTGTGATTCAATACCGTGTGGGGTTACATTTATTCCCAGAAAAGTGTAAGTTTTCTTGAAAATTTACTACCAGTATTCAATTTAATTCTGCAGCCATAGTAGTTTGGGGATTTCCACTAGAACAACCATTGACTAAGTCAGGAGCAGTTATATTAATGCGGTAATTTATTTCGGTTGTTAATTATCTGACATTCATCGATGGTTAGTCGTTACCGCATATAACGTTACGTGATGGAGTGTTATTGATGTGAACAGCTAAGTGAAGAACCGCATGTTTAGTGTTTGTCTGCAAACTGATTCGGCTGATCTGATTGTAACCAGAGATTTCTTGATTGGCCCATAAGAAATGCTGCGGGTATTTGTTACGGTAAAGCAAACTCAATAATAGTACTATTATTTCACTTCTGTTATTTATATGTAATGTAATTCCACGAATTACAGGTTTTTTCAACATAAATCGATTATAAACTTATTAAAATTAAGTCATTCTATTTTGTCTTTGAACTTTTTTTATATAAATATTCTATTATATTCGTACGCTTACATCTTTTTTCTTGCCTTAAATAGAGTAGTAATAAAGAAAAGAATTAAATCTTTAATATTAACTATTTTTTTTATTAAATAATTTTTTAGGGTTTGGTACATCTGTAGATTTTCATAGCATAAATATGTGTAATACTTGTATTGATTAAATACAATTCCGTCTACAATAATTTCAATTCATTACAATTAAATAAAACCATTTTCTCATTACTTTATATTTCTTATAAATATAACTAGTTTTTGTATTTTTATACTACTGTAAGTATAGAACATGTAAGTCTTATGTTACTCGTATTTTAAATATTTTACTTCTCAACTACGTTTCACTACAATGAATGTGGGTTGCTTTAACATATTCTTTTGTCATAATCACTAACTTATGGAGTATCAACACATTAACATTCGTGATAAAACGAAACACGAACAAACAGACTACGTTAACCAATCTAAATTACGCTATCTATGAAACAAAAAAAGTTTTTCATTTTTTTTTTAATATTTGCTTATAGATTTTATGTTATTTATAAACTTATTTCCATATTGCATGTAATATAAAGGAAAGCGGAGAGGTAAAAGTGCAATGGCATTACCTTCATCCACTAGCAAAGATAAGTACAATGGAGAGAATTCTATTTATACAGGGCAGTATAGAGGAACAAATAAATTATATCAATTATCAATAAATGTTCGAAAATAAATTTCTGACAGAACGTGCCAGATTTTGGTCGTGTTCGAAATGAAGAAAATCACAAATGAGCTTTCTCCCTTATTCCTAGGAACTATCAGATAATTTCAAAATATTAAAAATACACAATACGAAACCGTAAGGCTGAAACATTGAGAACGTATTTCAGACCAGGGAAGGAACCGATTTGGGTAGCTTTTTTTACCGTCCACTGTCTCAAAACCATAAGGATCGCCAGCGTCGTTATATATCTGTCTCCAGAGGCTTTACGTCAGTGACATACAGTCTGGAGAGACACAACACATGTTTTGGTACTTTAAAAAACAGGTAATATTTATGTAGACATTGGGAGCTTTCTGTTTGCAGACCACTGAGTCGCAATCTTAAAAGGATCGCTAGAGCCGCTGTATATCTGTCGCCAGACACTTTACGTCAGTGACATACAGTCAGCCCAGGATATCAGGAGCCTTGTATTTACATCCCACTGAGTCGTAATCTTCAAGTACAGGCAGAGCCGTGAATCTGTGTCACCAGAGATTTTTTAGTTTAGTGGCATACAGTTGGGAATAACACAATACATATTTTGGTACATTTCAAACAGATAATATTAATGTAGATATCGGGAGGCTTCTATATACATCCCACTGAGTCGTAATATATACTCAGAGCCCTCATACCCTCACCTGAGGATTTCCTTCAGTGACTTGCATTCGTGAGTAACACGACACATGTTTTGGCTCTCTATAAAAATACAATATATTTGTAGACATAGGGACCCTTCTGTTTTCATCCCATTGTGTCAAAATCTTCAAGGACAGTCGTTTATACCAGACAGGCAGACAGTCCCCAGCGGTTGTGCTTCAGTAACCTACAGACGGGAATAACAGGATACACGATGTGTTGGCATTGTTCAAAAAGATGATATTTTTGAAAACATCAGGAGTCTTCTGTTTACATCCCACTGAGTCGTAATCTTTTAAAATATAGACAGAGTTGTGAATCTGTCCTACATAAGTAAATTATATTCCTCTTACTTAACAAGTTAGAGTGCTTTGCAAACACAGCGAAGCTCGTGATACCAGAGAACGTTTTACGACTGCATCGAATGTAGTTCTGGCGGTAAATTTGGTATAAAACCTCCACTGGGTAGTTTTTGTAATAAAATACATGTACTAATTTACGAGCTAACTGAAAGCGTACTAACAAGTAATTATCTTTTAGACATCATATCCTTGCATAATTTTGTAATTTCATCATGATTGGCAGTAGTGGGCCCAAAAGCCTAAATTCTTTTTTATTAGTATAGAATGTGGACCATATAATGTGTCCTTATTGTAATCACTATAAATGAAATATATAGATGCTTTCGTTGGTTAGGACAACACCAGTTACGAAATACAAACATAAAACATAAAAGTAAGTTTTCCAAACATAGAAATAGAAATACATTAATCTTTTAAAACCGTCATAGGTGGACATTACATTTTTTTCTTCTGGATTTTTCTCCTTTTAAAGCATGTTACACTAATTTCAAATTTTTAATGTTTACTACTATATTCTTACAAATATATTCTTTTATATATATATATATATATATATATATATATATATATATATATTGATTTACCTACTGACGAAACGTGTTAGAAACAGAATATTTCTAATTAAAACTATTTTCAATCGTAATAATCAAAATTTGTCGGAATCTCGGTATGTTTTTGGGTTTTAACCTCGGTGGAGAAGATTAATCTGGACGAATCAATATTTAAAACAATTTTGTTTTAACAGTAAAAGAATCCACTAAAAGTCCACTAAGTGTCGTCTTATTTACCTAAAGTTGTATTTCTCTGGACATTAATACGTTCTTGGACGATTTTTTTGAAATTTGTAATAAACTTAGTATTATTATTTGTTTAAAACTTAAAACGTGTTATTTAATAAGTGTGTATGTTATCAATAGGCAGTGTTTTATAATAGCTAACAGGAAGGCTTACACAAAGATCTTAACATGATTTTTATATGAGGGATTAGAAAAACTAAGTGTTTGTCTTTATTTTCGTAAGATTGTGAAACGACTAGCTTTTAAGGTAAAATGATGAAGCTTTATTTATATAAAAATTAATTTTATTTTGCCGATGATACATGTTATGGGAAAGGGGTGGCCGTTATCAAACAGTTGTACATTGTTAACCATAATTGAAAAATCGTAGATTGAATAAATTTGTATACAAACTAGTACAATCATTTGAAATGTTAATATGTGACATACCACCATAAGTATGCCAATGAAATAAATCATGCGGATATCCATGCAATGTACCAATGAATCAATGTAACATTTATATCTTGCACTGACGTGCATATGTTATGGAATTCATTTTTTACAAAACTGGGTAAGGCTTCACCGATGTTAGAGTATCCTTTGAAATGGATCCCACGTTACTGTAATCGACTGTGTGAATATGATAAATCGTGGAATCACTACGAACCTGACAGCAGTATTGTGTGTTGAATACCTTTATGTCCCGAGGGATTATTTGATACAGCCATAAAACCCCAACGGAAACTAACACTGCCATTGTTACACTACATAAGCAATTAAAAGGAATATGTTATATAAACATGTGTTTAGAAGTGCGAGTCCCGCTCAGTTTCACGCTTCAAGATTACGTTTCATATTATAAATATACAAGAAAATTTTTATTTTTATACATAAATAATTTTGCTGGGTACATGAAAAAAGACTATATCCATGATGTGCATCGTTGGATAAAGCAATGAACATTAAACATAAGCATGAAAGCTGCACTGCGCACACTCGCACTTTTTCTATGAATTAGCTTGTTATTTAAATAATTTTAACTTCGTTTGAATAGTAAATTATGTGCAATCGTTTCAGATTGAATAAGGCAGCACTCTTTAATGTTAGCAATACTAGCATTTATGCGTTATTCTCTAATGCCGTCACACATTCTTTGGGGCGAATTAGCGAATCCTAGAGCATTGTGTGGAGCTTTTTAGGTGTATTTGTTTCCGTCCAGATAAGTTATACCATAATAAACTAATGAAAATCTCACCAATATCTGGAATTTAGCTTCCGTTGGGATCAGGTAACAACACCTCGACAAACGTGTCCCTCTTCAGATTTTAATTTAAGTTTAGAATTAAAACTTACTCCTAATTGTGTTTAAAGTACACATATGAAAAAGGTGATTAAAAGGTAAGACTGATTTATGTGTGATTCATCAACGATTTCCGCTTCCCTAACTTAGAGAGAACTTAGAGAAAAACTTTCAATCTAAACAGAAAGTTTTTAGGGATTTAGATTAGGAGGCATGATCTTCCAACCACCGTTTAAATCCTTCAAGAACTGGTGTGATGCTTATTGAATTATTTTTTTAATTCCTATTATGATGTATTGCCCCCTACATGTATTGTATTTTAGTGTATTTTACTTCATATTAAATTAACTTTATTTCTTAATTACACATGTTTAAAATTTATAATTTCATTATAAAATCACAAAATGGTTTATAAAACATTTTAAACACAAGAAGTATTCAGCAATACATAATATTAAGTATACAGATTGTCTGAAAAACAGATATTTGGCTAGACATATCTGGGTATTAAAAGGTAGTTAAATATAATTCCTATCCAGTTTGCACATCAAATTTGAGTACTATTTATTAATACATTAAACTGATGTTATTTAATTGTCTTTAATAACCTCGGCTTATGTTTGTAAAATGCAGGCATGTGTTATACTATACATATTATTATTATTAACGGTAGAATTTAAGGAACTTTAAAATAAAAACTTAATTTGTCGTAAGTTTTTCTTAAATATATACGCATCAATAACTGTTTAATTTTATATAAGTATGTGTGATAATACCCCTGTATATCAGTACTTTTAATACCAAATCTCAAGTGAAGTGTTACTCCAGTAAAAGAAATAAAGCAGAAAACTGCAACAGTCATTACTACCTTCTCTGTTGCACCTAATACCGTATTTTCAGGGGTGAAATGGGCGGCGTAAACCGGAAGTGCTTATTCTGTTTATTTATATCCTTATCTGCGGTAAAAATCTCTAACTATAAAAAAGGTTTACTGCAGGTTTATTCTGTTCCTCGCTCAATTGCACATCGGCCACATAGGAGAATCTAATAAAGATTGTTCATAAAATTAATTCGATGAGCATAACTCCTAATGAACTGTTAATCCATAATATTTATATCTATAAATATTCAAATACACCCAATGCCAGAACTATCAATCTAATTATAACTATTCAATGAGCAAGGTAAATAAATGCGATTTGTGGTATTCGTATATTGTATTGATAAATTTGTGATGACTAAAATTTAATAGACCAATTGATTTTTCATGGATACAACGTATACATATTGCTACTCACTATATTATCTCGGTATATATGTTTTTAAAAATTGTAATCTGAGTAGCACATTTCAGTACAGGAGTTACAGTTTACCTGGTAGTTACCAATTACTAAATCTAAATTTATGCATTGCAGCTACAATCTAGACAAAAATGTTATAGACTCTAGCTACAAAACGTTATAGAGTGATAAATTGATAAACTTGGAACTCACCTTGCTTGATGCTGAATACTATAATAATTATCTAATAATTACAGACAGAAAAAACGGATGAAACCTAAATCGGAAAACTCCTTGATAAACTAGGAAATTTGATAAAATTTATATATAATTACATATAATGCGTGGTATTTAGTTAGTTCCTAATTTAAAATCTATTTTTTGTGATATATGTAACTTATTAGCAATCACTAATTTAGTATTGGTTATAATAGACACAGTTTAAATAAACAAAACAATCAAAAATTGTTGTTAGGTTTAGTTTTAGACTCGGAGAAAAGTATTGATACTAAAGGATATATATATATATATATATATATATATATATTCACTCCTATATATATATATATATATATATATATATATATATATATATATATTATATATTTAAGCATTAATACCAATAGCTCCTGATATACAGATATTACACGAACCTTCAATTGTTTACACGAACGCAAATAATTGTTTTACAATTTGTTCTAAAATCTTAAAATTTTAATCAGTAAATAAATTCCAGATTACTTATTTAGAAACTAGTTTCTACGTTGTATCTGGTATTAAAAATTTTTGCACTGTGTGACAAAAATGTTATTTGTTATTTATGTAAATATCAAGGACTCATAATTCTGGGTATACCAAATGTACAGATGGTTGTGGAGCCAGTTTCGGGAAATATGATTTCCAGAGACGGAGAGCCGCCGAGAATTCAATGAATATTAAATACCAAGAGTTGGGAGGGGGAAATTGGAGCCGTATTGGCCTAACCCAGAGGCGGTTGGTCTGTGGTGAGAATGCCAGTGGCGAAACTGTTCTACGCCCATAAACCTTTGATATAAGAGGGTTTAAGCGATGGTCAAATTGAGGCCGGCTAATCGACACGGCTCTCAGGTTCATTTTGAGAGGGTAATCTAATGCGAGAGTAAACTTAGACTACATTATTATCTTATAAACTTATTTAAACTTAAAGTAGTATAAACAAACCATTAAAATAAACATTAGTTGCCAAATAAGTAATAAAACTTTGGTCTTAGAAAATACGTTCAATTATTTCAATCCGTCAAAAGACTTTATAAAGTTATTGCTATAACTATTCAATTTATTTAAATATACAAATAATTTACTAAACCTGTGACCACTTCGATTTATAATTGTTATCATTATACTAATTTAAGATTTTCCTCAGTATTTTTATGGTTTTCACAATTGAATTTCTATTATATACAAATATAGCATATTCAAAATATAACAATTGCTTTATACAACTAGTTACTTCCTTTAAAAAAATAAATCTTTTCCATTTAATTCGTTTACTGAGAATTTCTTAAGCACAATTTAATGAAGCCCTACAAATGATAATGTAATAAAGGAAGAAATGTGTATGACGCTAAATATTGTCAAAACCTATTATATTGTACATAATTGTACGATTTCGTTTACTTCAGAACGATATTCGTTTCTCTCATCGACATAAAAGTAATGACATAAAGTAAAAAAAAATGGTAAATGTATTTGTAAGGATAAATATTCTGAATAAACAATGCAAAAACATGTTTTAATAATATATGTTTTATTAAATACCTAGGTGTAAACTATACCGGCAACCAGCAAACATAATATAAGTAAACGTAGTAGGTAAAAACTGTTGAAGTCTATCAAAGTCCACAGTATTGCTTAAGCAAAACAATTACATTGGATATTAAAAACCTAAGAGTAAGTAACTTCAATGAGGAACATATTTTCTGGATACGTGCGTCAGGAAAAGTCATAAATCAGTTTTTTCCAAGACATAAAGCATAAATACTGTTTATATTTAGGAAAATATCTTTTGCGAGTCGCATCTTAGACTATGAATAAATTCGAATAATTGATTTTATCCTATTTAGAACTTAGTGAAGTTTTTTACGTTCAAATTTGACTTTTATAACTTTTTTATTCTAACACTAACCATGTGTTCTAAAATACAATGTTTTAAAACCAATCTAATGATGTTAACTGTAAATTGGCCAGATAACACGTATGTTTCGCAGTCAAAACATAAATACCGATACATTATGGATATTCCTTACATAATTATTAAAGTATAAATGTGTTACCTCTGCTTCTTACATAAAACATTTGCACGTAACCTCCTGATTGCTTATTCTGACAAGGTGCTAGTGTTTTGCACCTTACGACCCAATTTAGGTTGGCAATAAGGATAAGAATGAGATATGAAAATAGAATTGACTGTCAAAATAAGAAGAAAAGTATATTGATTCGTGAATTTCTCTTCAAATATCAATGAACACAATTACTAATAGGTTTATTTTTTAATTTTTATAATTATGGCATGACAATCCTCTAACGATTACACTTTTTAGGTGATAATAAAGCTCAATTATTTTAAATGATTTAGGTTATAAATGTACATTTTAAAATAATAAATAAAGTATCTTTGATGTACTACTATCAGTTGCCCATAGCAACGGACTCAATTTCGTAGGCTTTGCAGGTGTATAAGCAATAATTATAGATTGAATTAATTATATCCCTTGAATTATAATTTTGCCTGTGTCATTGTTCATTTTGCATTCTTTCTCCGAAGAAAATACACGTGCCTATGAAGCATACTTTATTTCTTTGAATTCATTGTACAAGTTGGATAGTAACTTTCTACTCGATATCTGAACTATATTAATGACCATGCATTCTGTACTTAATAAATGGTAAGATATTTAGTTAAAGGTAAACTTTTACCACCAATTTTAATTTTATTTTCTGGATATTTTCTTACACTGTGTTCAGCATTATTGCAGAAAATTTTTAAATAAGAATTTTCGTTATTATGAAACTTAATAATGTACTAGTTTATGTTTCCAAGACAGTACATCTTTTATGCCTTTACTATTACAATTTTAGTTTAATTGGTACCATTATCGATAGCGTGTTATTTATCTAGTTTTTACCATTTGAAACAGTGGTGAATATTTTATACTTATAGCTTAAATAATCTTTTATCTAATTATAAACCTATATCATTTGTGAAATAACCACAATTCAAAACAAAACTGTGATTAGTGATACAAAAAATGAGTAACGCTGCGTTTCAGGTTCAGCAATGTGATCTCTTCCTCAGGTAAAGCATTAATCAAGATCACAAGTACAATTTATGAAAGTATAAAATAAATCATACTAGATCTTTGTGGCACGCTTAAGTCAGGAATCACAACAATCATTTTTTGTAACTCTAAGAACACTAAAAACAAATGTTTGAGAAAGCAAAACAGTAACTATTGAAAATTAAATAATAGATAAACATTACAATAGGACTGCACTCACCGAAGATCAGCGGAGAATTTACCTGCGGCCGGATTAATAAAAGGCGATCTTGTATTCAGTTTTTAATGTAATATGCATTCAAATATATTAAAGCAATATATAAATGCTTATCCTTAAAATTTAATCGCGCAAATATATCTCACTTCTGATAAATATGGTGCATTTTGTAACGTTATAAATTGTCGTCACAAATCTTCTTCAGAAACTAACAATATGGAAATACTTCACATAACTTAAATATAGTGTGAAGGGTTGATTTAATACGAACGTTGAGATTACTCGAGTTGATCTTCCTCCAGCATCTGAAATATGAACATTGTCACAGACTTAGCTCCTAGAGTGTGGAGTCATGTTTGTCTGAGAAAATAAATAAATTATGTGACGAGAAGCTCAAAACGAATGCATTGCAATGTTTGGACATGAGAGACTTCAACTACAAACTATAGTGCAGACTAGTTGGAGAGGTAATAATATTTTTTCATGACTACACTTCAGGTTGTATACAGTGCACTACGACAAAAGTGAACTGGAGCAAAGTCAACATTGCTACCATAGTGACGTTATGTGTAGGAAATCTGATTGCTCCACCATGCTCGTGGATGGGGTCTAAATCACCGTAGCGCAAGCAGTTATGACTCGTAGGGCTACACAGATGTTATTCCACATTAGCAGCACTGATTTATGTGATGGTGCATGTACTTCATGGGATTCAGCTGAGCATTGCTGAATATTTAAAACTAGTCTTACGAGTAACCATGGAAGCAACAATATAATTTTAATTTAGATTAAGTCAATTTATAAACAAACTCAATACACATATTACAGATTCAAACATGTTTATTATAGTAGAAACATTTTATTGTGACTTATTTCTTAGAGTTTTATAATTTAAACAATGGCATTCATTCCATTATAATTAACCAAAATATGAAAGTAACATTTGGTATGATATCTCGAAAAAAATTTCATCTGATGACTTAAAATGTAGCATGAAATCACGCATTTTTACGTAGACAAGAAGTCTATTAAAGTTGCCTACCATTGAATTAGGCCGAGCGATTTTGAAGTCATCTAATGACTGGGCTATCAATTTGAATTTTTGTGTGCAATCTCAGGGAAGCTTGTTACGCCACGTGGTGTGGTGTAATTCTATATGGATTAATTAGATTTGTATAAGTTTTACATCCAAAATTGTATAAAACCACAGGCCACTAAGTACCAAAATGAAAAAATATGAAAAATTCCGTGCCTGGAGCTCTCTTTATATAATATAATAGTACAATCCGAAAAATTGTATAAACAACAAAATTATAAACTTATTTATATATAATTTCACTAAATACCACATTTAAATGCAAATATAACGATTACCTAAAACTAGGATTTATTCAAATTTTAGTGTTATATGTCGTGAGAATGACTTGAATGTTCAGTCATTTCAATGTAACTCTGATTTCATTGATGGTTATTGAAATTTACTATCACTTAAATTCAATAGGTCCACAACTCCAATAATTCCAATTGGAGTGTATTTGGAAATTATTACTTAAAACGCGTTATACCATCTAAGATCATTGGTAAAATCTAATTTGCTTTAACAATAAAAATACTTAAATATAACCATAAATCTTAGACATAATAATAATCACAAAACGTAGTTCAAAGTAGAATGCTGTTTTAATGTCTTCAGAAGTTTATACAAAACTAGCTAATATTTTTTAAATATCTCGAATTTTTATCAACATGGCAATATAAAGCATGCTCTTCCTAAATCTCTATGTTCCGAATCTCACGATAATATTACAATGTATAATTACGTTTCAACACGGGTCAGTTAAGTATTCACCAAGATTGCTTCCCAGAAATCCATTTCTCATTTTATTTTTTAATATTATGCGAAAAGACAGGCTGATATTAGTACAATCATTACGTTTCTACATCCTTCGGAAGGCAAAAATGAAATTGTTGAAACTAATGAGTTATTGGCTTAAGTTTTGCAGCCATATCTCATGCATAGAACTCATTTTTGTATATGCAGGAATGAAGTTGCATTTAATAGTTTATAATTTTGAATTAAACACACACACACACACACACACACACACACACACACACACACACACACACACACACACACACACACACATATATATATATTTCTTTAAGGATTTTATAGCAGTATTTAAATAGTAAAACTTACAAAAAACATATATTATATGTATTTTGGTATAGTTAGGCAAAATTTGTTAACAGTTCAGATATATCATCATATGTTGGTACTCAGTTTTTTGAAGTGAATACTTCTTTTGGCGGGCTATGGATGTATGTTTCGCACGGGGAAAAAACTTTCGTTGCGTATCATAAAACTTCAGCTCATCCCTGTTCAATTTCAGTTGCTAACCAGGCGCGCTAGACAGAGGTCTTTTATACAAAACTCACTATGCCAAACAAAAATTGTTCTTGATTTATTTTTTTTTATAAATTCACATTTATTGTGATACATCGTCCCACAGTACTATATTCTTTGGATAACGTCAAGTATACTAAATCTCGTATAATTCGTAATGTTTTGGTGGCATGTGTGAATAAACTATTATTAATGGTCTCCGTAATATAAATATATACCATAAATGTATAGACATTTTTTGAAAATCATTTTGAAATTTTTATTGCTCCAGGTCAAGCTACTGAGGTAAGTAAAAGGTAAAAAATGTTAGTGCTAAAATACTTTTCTCGGCAATACAAATATATTATATACAGAAAGTGTTCTTGGGATTTAAAAAAATGCACATTAACTGACGTAAAAGGATTCTTTAAAAATTATACAGACACAAACTGAAATAAAGTTGTTTAGCTTATTGAGTCTTATAAAATTAATTGTATTAAATAATTTATGGCATTTGATTTATTTCGATAGCTTAAAAAATAAAATTTATTTAAAATGTTAAAAGTTATAGAACGACATTATTTTTGTATTCATCATTTTAAACACTAATTGTTCTTTAGTATTTTTTTATTCATATTTATTGATATACATTGTTGCAGAATATAAAATTTTTCGAAAAACCTCAAATATTCTAAATCACGTACTAATCTAAAGATTATGGTGGTTTGTGTCAATAACTATTGTTTATAGTTCAGATCTTTAAATGTTATGTAATGAATGTTTTGAAAATGGTATTTAAGTCATTTGTAATAACATTGAAATGTTCATCGATCTCTCTAGGTAAACTCCTATAGTACGTAAAATGTTTAAAATTGTATGAGTGAACATTTACATACTAAAGATTTATATTCACAGTCCATTAAAAGGAGCAGTCGCTTCAGACTGCTTTTCCATTTCTTTACAGTAATGTTCGATAATTTTTTTCTCGTTGCCATGTCCTCCATTTTTCCTTCTCGTTGCCATTATGGTTACCCATAATGCTTATGTAAAGATATTCTATAACGGTCAGCTACGAGTAAATCCAATGAAATGACACGCAATATCATCGAACTTAGTCTCCCTAATGTATAAATTAAGTCGTGATATTGTTCGGACAGTCATACAGATACACAGAAGTAAAAATTTCAAGCCCAAAAAATGATAGGTTTCGTTAACTCTCAGCCTACAGTATTAATATAATCTTCAGTTAAGAAGAAAAAATACTGAAAGTCGCCATTAAATTTTGTAATATCTGTCTATGGTTAGCGGAATGTAGTCATTTGACTAGTTTTAACTGTGTTTACCTAAAAAATATATAATGTGAGAAAACAATATTTTAAATTTATCGTTTATAACTCATTTGATAACATATCGTCCAGATTTCCACCGCCACTAGCACGGCATTATACATTAGATTTTGCCAGTTCTCGATCTCAAGATATCACACTATAATTTAGATAATTGTTTCGATAAAAAACTATAAAGTTCGTACGAAGCACATTTTTTCTTACTTAAAAATATTTAGTTTCGTAATAACACTTTAACTGCTACTATGAAAATAATAATGCAACTAGCTTAAATGTTATTTGCCTATAACATTCACAAATTAGTTATTATTACCATTTCTTCTAGCCTATTAATTATTATTAATTGTTTTACAATGTCTAATTTATACATATTAAACAATTTAATGGAGGCAGTGGCTATTATTAAGCGAAACATTATTTATAAATGTAGAAAAACGATAACCACTTAAGAGAAAGGTTTAATTTTATAAGATATATATGTTTCATAGTAATAACCCCAGGACTTAATAGGCTGAGATTCTACCAGGTGGAAATTTAATGGCAATCAGTAAAATAAAATAAAGTTTCAACCTTTAATCAAAAGTTTTCAAACTAACCAGTGATATCTTTACAAAAGTTCATTGTTTCAATTATAAAATAAAAACTGAAATAAGTCTTTATTTGTAGCTAATATTACCTATAGTTGGAAACGGAGAAATATTTACGGACATCTAAACTTTTGTTCTTCTATTTGTCGGAATAAACTGAGAAAGTTACATAAAATATCTGTTAAATTGCATTCATTACTTAATGGATGTCATTGATTGTTCTGTATAACCACACAGATATTCGCTAATAGATTGTAAAACTTTTTAACGCATTTAAGTTTTTATAATACGATATTATTATTAGTGATAAATTACATCTTCTATTTACTGTAAACGTGCATTAATCTGGTGGATTCAGGCATGCCGAATTATCAAATATGTCGGAATATTACATATATAAAAATATATACATAGTTAATAAAAAACCAATCAGAGTAAAACACGTTGTGAGTATTAAAATATAACACAATTAGTAATCAATATATGTGGATCTATTGAGAAAGTTTTTAACCGGTCTACTTAAAGTGCGTAATCTTCGCATAAAAATTCTGCGGAATTAACCGTGTCATGGTCGAAATAATCCCGGTTCATTATAGCGCCGTACCTTACTGCCACTGCCTCTCTAGACACTACCTGCATATATCAGAAGGCAGTGGCGACATCTCAATCGTTTAGAGTCGTCCGTTAATCTCAAAAATATCCTGAGCACATCACTTTGAAATTTACCTTTCATTACTAGACTCAATTGAATTGATGCGATATTAAAACATGTGGGTGATTACACAGGCTTACAGCCAACGACAAAGGTAAGTTACAAAAATCTAAGTCAAACGTATTGAAAGCTTTATTGAAAGCCACGAAATTTATTGCAAGCCATCCCACATAATACTACTATATGTTATTTTCGTTTTATAAGATGGGAAATAGCGGGACTTTCGTAGTCGGATTGAACCTGTAAAGTGTATTAAACTGCAATATGTCTACAAATGTACTGGACATTCTAAAAATAAGGTATATTAAAAACAACCATAATACATTTAATTTATCACTGTTTAGAATAACAGTATTAAAATTTGTTAGCCTAATATTAGTAACTTAAAACCGAAAGCGAAGGTCGATAAATCAAGTAGAGAAGTGAATAACTATAATTTAAGAAGGATATTTGTGATCCGTGTAAGCTAAGAGTATATAAAGTTCTTAAGTGTCCTAAAATGGATGACATAACCAGTCAATCTGTAAATAATTGTTTAAAATGAAACCGCAATATTTTCAGAATAAAAACTTCATTTATAAAACAGGATAAGCTTTAATAAATAGTTATTCCAAAAAATGTTTGATAAAAAGGCGTTCAAAGCAGGACGCTCCTCTATAGCAGCCTGTCAGTAACTTACAGGTCGACACCCATTTATCAGATTACTCGTATTTTGGGAGCATTCACTCATTATCAGCGACGCGCAGAAATATCACGTAAAGAGTTTCCTGAAACATATTCTTGTTTTATTCAAATTGGGTAAATGGTGGAAGAGAGATTTTATCCGGCAAACCGTCAAAAGACATGATTTGTGCTAGAGACATGGTATAAACAGCTGTTGCCTCAATTGATTTCGAAAAATCCAATCGCCTTTTGAGGAAATCGGTTAATCTTATAATACATATGTTGAATAAACATACAGAGAATAGGATAATTATATTGTTAAGAAATAATTAGTAAAGTAAAACGCAGATTAGTGAAACAATTAAAAACTAAGTATGAATATGATGTGACAGAATTTGACATGTTTAGATCAAAGACAAAATAAGGAATATCCCAAACTGGCTTCCCTTCAATATAACTTATGAAAAAAAGAGATTATGATTTACACGGTTTATAAAGACTATTATCAAGTCAGCTGATATTTAAAAAACTGTTTGACAGGCTATAAAATCGTAGTTGTTGGACAGTAAACACATTAAGAAAACAAAAGGTTTTACGAATTAGTGAACGATTTAGACATCCGAAGTGTAAGGATTGAAAAAAATTATCATGTTACAACAGTATAAAAAGCTCAACAATCAATAACACATTCACTTTACAAACGTTTATTAGCTATCCAAAAGAATAAACTTTTAAATAATAAGTATTTATATGATATCACCAGATAGCGTAAAGTTTTATAATTCTAGCAGCTATCAAAAAGCCATAGTGATCATTGTTCTTCATATCAGTCGTCGGTTCGTTAGTTTTCAGCCAATCGCAATCCTGCTCCACTCCCTTTAATTACCTTGTCTGTACATCTCAACGTATACTACTCTATTGACAGTTATGGTTTTACATCTGTTGAGTAAAGATTTCCAACAAGGTCACATACATTTTACGGTTTTTATTCTGTATACAATGTTTCGAAATTACGTAAATCAGACAACTCGTTGATAATCAAATCGTTAATGTTTTAACGATAACTGTCAATAAAATATCGCATAGTGGTTGCAATATATTCAGAATGTTCTTAAACAGCTATTAGAATTATTACGTGGTATTTAAATTTAACCTTGATATCTGTAAAAATTGAATTACTTTATAATTTAAAATAACTCTTGTATTTAATATTTCTGTATTCAATTATTATATGTGTATGGTTATCTTTCGTTCCCATATGAAACTAATTAGAAGGTGCGTAAACATTTACCAAATATTTAGTGAAACTATTATGAAACGTCTTTGTTACAACGAAGTTACAGCATATCGAAAAAAGGCTAACATAAAACTTTTTATAAATTCTATATTTGCATTAATTTACAAATTATTAAAAAAGTGTAATTAAATGATTTAGTCCCGTTTCCTTATTTACATTATAAGGTCTGGCTGGTCTGAGTGGTTTAGAGGATGGGTCTCTAAACTGGCTCAGTAATTTGGATTTAGCTTTGTGACGGGAGATTTTAATATTATTTTTAATTTATGACTCAAGAACTTTGTTCTTACGTACTTTTTAATAATTGTAATTTTAAATTTATTTATTTATGGATAGCTGCCTTTGTCCCCCATACGATATATATATATATATATATATATATATATATATATATATATATATATATATATATATATATATTTACATTATAAAATTAATTTTTGAAAATTATATTAAAAACACTAACTAGGAGCTATAGTACAAGGAACATTGTTTAGCCTGAAACAGTAATGCGGATTTCACACACGTTACTCATGGATCTCCAAGGACTGCTTTAATGTATATGGACAGTTAGCAGTTACTTCTGGGACGCTAACGCCACCTTAGTGCATTGGAGGTCGGTCATTATTGCAAGCCATGCACATCTATTACTAGATGATACACGTACAAATATGTAGAATAAATAAACTTTCGTATGCTAATTGGCTATTTTTTTATATTTTACAGTAAAGTACACATTTTGAAAGAAATTAATTGACCATTTATAATGAGATTAGGGTAATTTTTTTTTTATTTAAGGTGTATAGTGAATCGATTAAACCAACTGCAATAAGCTAAAATCTCTACTTTATGTAATATGTGGAGTAATTTATGACTATAATATATTATAACTGTATATCTCATTGCATTCAACATTGACTAAGTTTAAATTTTACCATTATAATAACTTAGTAAAGTTGTTATATGAAGTTAATATAATTGTTTTTATAATTCTTTTGGAATACCATCGTCAATTTCATGTATGTGCACACAATTACTACTAGTTAAGTAAGAAGAAACATGTTTATAAAAAGGTTTAAAATAATTTGAGTCCCAGAAAACGTCATGAAGTTAGAATTCGTGGAATATATGAAGTACGTAAATTATAATTGAGTGCATCCAAATTTACCGCACTTTCAATAGTTACACATTGAACATCTATAAATATATATATTATTAGAACAGTAATTAATTAGGGACTTTTTAACATAATATATTCTAATCATGCACTCGGCATAAAAGAAACATTTGCACCTAAGGACCTGAAAGAATAGGAAATGAAACTTTTACTCCTTAAGTGATAAAACTTCAGCTTATGATATATAAAACAAAACTGTATGTAAAGGTTTGGGTTATAATTGTTTAGTTATTGCAAAATAACAATAAATATATGAAGGATAAATACGAATGGGGGTTTTTTATTAAAACGAACTATTATTGTACATTCGTGCAAAAATTAGATAACACTTTCATTTGAAATATGCCATAATCTAGCAGTAAATTTGTTTCATCATTGCTTAGCAAAATACATTTTTATCACAGTTTCTGTAAATTCATATACCACAAATAAATGCAAATCTCTATTTGTTTATTTAGTAGATGTATACCATAAAAGACACACATGCATATAACAATCACAAACACAAGAACTTTGTTATCCACTGGGATCTATAAAGAACAATTATACAAACTCTTGGATTACTCCCGGCTGTGTAGTTGCTAATTAATGAGAATGGCTACTTTGGGTAAGCTTTTAGCGCTAAAGCTGAATCATTGTTTGTTGTCACACTGCTAATTAAAAGTACTTCATAAGCAGTCAACACAATATGAGTCTTATTTGAGGTAAATCATAATAATACTATACATTTCAAAGTTAATGGTTTTTTGTTATGCTTTTACACGCAAACTATACATCCAATTGTACTGAAACTTTACATCTCATTGTACCTAGTTTGAATGTATAGATATTCTTATTTCGAAAATTTTTTATTTCGAGACTAAATGTTTGTTGATTGCTATTGTTAAGGTTAAAATTAACATTATAAAAAATAAACACAACAACCATAATAAATTACAACATATATAATCTTACACAATATATTCCTAAAGTATATTCTGAACAAAGGCAATAGTATTGCATTTTTTTAGTTAGAAGCTTAGCCTACCTAAACTTACACTGCTTTTTTAATAGCATTCATAAATAAATTAAGTTCTCAGCGGACTAATTTTGTGTCTGTTCACAATATTAATTAAAAAACACAAATGTACAGTAAAGATATAAATGTAAAATAAATATATGTATTGTATTTGAAACTGAATTTTAGAAAAGGAGGAATAAGGTAAGGTGTGGCCAAAATAAACTCGCAGCGGAGTTTTTTCAATCTGATGAACTCTGAATGAAACCATTACAGTCTTCTTACTGTTTCAATGCAATGCGGGGGAAAAGAATAATCTGTTGGAAAAGTCTTGTTGTTTTTAGCTTGTTGTTTTTGTTGTGTATAAAGAGTCAATTATTTGTAGTAAACAAGGTAAATGCACACCACATTCTCTATCAAGTAATAGCCTTTGCTGAGGATAACATTTTAAAATTTCAAATTTTCGCACTCTTTTTTCTTAACAATTTATTCACACTGCGATTTTGCTATTGCCATCATAGTTATCCATAAAAGAATGTATAATTTTAATAAAGCTCAGCAAAATTGCATGGAAATGGCCTTCATAGAATGGAATTTTTTGCGGAATTTCCAGTTATTTGTTTGAAGGTTATTTTTGACGATGGAAGGATTGTGAAGGAAACAGGATTTTTTCCGGATAGTTGCCATCGTTCAGTGAAACAAGAAATAAACAACACTACGTTTCGAGATCTGCAATCTGATAAGTTCTTCAGATAAATAGTAACCTAATACATAATTACAAATTATATTAAAATAAACAAATTATACCAAAGCGTTGTGGCACGCCTAAGTCAGGAATCACAACCAACATGTTGTTTGTCAACTAACAATAACTCTAAAACATGCACTTAATAAAAAAACTATACACAACACCAATCATTAAAACTTAACTTGAGAATACAGGTCACAATACGTCTGCATTCGTCTACCTACTACCTAAGACTGACCAGTGTGCACTAGCCAATGGCAATTGTCACGTCAGTCAAAAACAAGATGGCGTAATTATTTTAAGAGTTAGTGAAGTTGACAAGCCACATGATGGTTGAGATTCCTGACTTAGGCGTGCCAGAACACTTTGGTATGATTTTGTTTAATTTTCACCTGTTTACCGAAATTTCAAGTTAATTAGTCAGTACGTTATTAAGATATCTCGCGGATAGAAGACATGAATGAAATTTTTTCAGCCCCATAAATGATAGACTTCGTTAACGCTCTCTGTCTAATCTTATAAATTATACTATAGATCGAATGCATTAATAATAAATTATTACTTTTTACAATCTTATATTCCACCAGATGAAGTTAATATTATATATTGAATACTCATATTCTTTATTAGTTTTATCTTCTTCTGTGGAATAGAAAGTAAAGGTAAATAAATCCATATTTCACTGGGATACGTTAGGGCTAAGAACCCTTCTTTGACACTAACCTGGAAAATATTAACAGAGAAATAACCTGGAAAGAAAGAAATAGGCGAGAGAATACATTATACATTGTAAAGTGGTAGTAACGGTGTGTACAATAGAATAAGTGAAGTAGTGATACTATTTATGTTATGGATTTAAATAACTCTTTATAAGTTTCTGATGCATGAGGATGGTAATTTAAAAATCCAAATCGTTAACATAGTAAATTGCATAATATCAATAAATTATTTTTAGATTTTTTCTCAAGATAAATAGTTATATCTTACACAAATATTCATATTTTATTGTATTTCCAAAGCTTAAGTTCTAGTCTTATGATTTTGTTTGTATACTTAAGTAAGTGTATGGACAATCTTTGACAAGTAATGTTTCAAATAATTGATGGAACATACACCGCTAGACAAATTCCGTAATGCAGTTAACAGTTTAAATTTCATAGTATCATAAACTAAATTGTATTATATTTTTATAAACGCATTTCATTAAAATAGCCATATTAGCAAAAATTAAAATGTAGAAAAAATTTCCTTTACATTTATGTTATTGTACTAAACTAAAACTTATCTAAAGTCATATTTTAATTAACATTTAAACTTATCGAAACATTTATAAAAACATTCCGTACAAAAATAATTTTTCTATGCTATAAAATGTGTCAGATTTCGTACTTATTACACCAGTAAAGAGAGGCAAAAGAAGTAACTGAATAAAATAGATTACCTATATTTATGAAATCACAGGCTATCTATTCAATCAATCAGCCAAAGCTGTTTGTTTGTGTAAAGTCATATTCAATCAAACAAATCCCAGATTAACGGTCTTTGTTCTTACCAGCCCTTATGAAAACTCTCATCAATGAAAATTGCAGCTTTTAAATATTATTTATGATAGGTAGTGTGAGTTTAAGTAATTTTAAGTACTTTATTGGCAAATTGATTGCAAAGCCTATCGCTCGTAAGGCTTAAAGAATTATATTTCTATATTTGTTAGTCTGTCTAAAAGATATCTCAAAAAGTAACTAACCCATAAACTTTGTTCATAAAGTCTGGATTTCTATAATATGTAAAATACCGAGTTGAGTAATGGTTTATGTAACTCTAAGTGACTTGGCAGAGCATATGTTTACATTGTTGTTACGTCTAACTACGATGCGTTACCAAATATTTTATTAAATAATTTAGTAAACAAACTATGATACACCCAATAAGGTATTAAAAAATTTTATATAATAATACGTAGTATGTAGTACTACTACCTTGTTTAATACACACTAAAATAATGATAGATCCTCTAAATAATTGAATAATTATAGACTAATATTAATATTGCATTCCTGAATTTTATTTCTAAAGCTTTTTTATGACTTTTTAGTTCATCCTGAAGATACTCATTCGGAGGACTACGAAGGAAGCCTCACCACGTGCAGGACATTAGGTCCATTGTTGGAGGGGACGCCTTTGCAAACTAACTCTCCGCAAGAGGTAACTTTTATTTTAGTATTTTGTGTTAATCTGAATACGCTATTTATATTATATAGCAATGCGTGATAAAGTTAAAAAACAGTCTTTTTTGTAAAATTTAGCAATTTTTCCTTTGCTGAAACCAACTTTTACAACCAATGTTTGAAAATAATACTATCTTTAAAACTAAAGAAGAAAACATTTTTATTTCTGTTTCACACTAAAATATCTTCAAATTAAAAAATGTTAGCGCAGCTGAAACCCAATTTGTATTCTATGAAAAGTTGTATATTTATTCCCCGTATATACTCCACAAAATATTATGGAACATGCTTATTTAATTCAATTTCTTTATCCATCCATGAACTTAATTATGAGATGACATTGTTAGATACGGATTACGTTTTTCTGAATGTCTAAGGATGGATAAATAGTTAAAACTTTTTTTCTTAAATTTACTCTTACATAATATTCATACAGAAAATGTCCTTTTATCTCTGCAGGAATGCCAATTCCTTGCGTGTCGTGGTGGTACAACCTGACGCTGCTGGACGACTCGTATGACGTGCTACAAGACGGCCGGGTGCAGAACAGCTTGGCTTTAGACAAGACTGAGCGGGAGCATCTCCATGCAGTTCTCACGTGTCAAGCGCTCAACAGCCCTTTTGTCGTGCCGAAATACACTTCTGTCTCCATCGACTTGTACCGTAAGCTGATTACAAGCTAAGCGCTCTTTGTCGCTGACAATCTGCTCAACTTTCTTATAAGTGTTCACTTTCATTTATGTCTTGTTTGAAGTCAAACAGGTGGATTCTTATTCGTTAGTGAAACATATCGTCGTGAGGATGGAAAATTCTATGTTTCGCTTTCCACACGGTATCCCAGGTGACATATGGCTGTTCCAAAGTATTTAAACTTGTTTTTAAATTATTTTTCAAAGTATTATGATGATAAAACTCACCAACCTAAAAATTAAAATGTATGATTTAATATTTATATGTTATCCACTATTATTAATCCATTTGTACTATAATACTACTATTCATGTGGATTCTTATTTGTTAGTGAAACAATCGTCGTGAGGATGGAAAATTCTATTTACCGCTTTCCACACGGTATTCCAAGTGACATATGGCTATTCCAAAAAATAATACTCGTTTTTAAATTAGTTTTCGAAGTATTATGATGACTAAAAACTAAATTGTATGATTTTGTATTTATTTGTTATCCACTATTATTAATTATTTTGTACTATAGAACTTCCTTGTATTTATTACGTAAGATTTCCTTGATCTTCTTACTTATCCTAAACGTAGAGATTAAAAAGTAAAAGTAAGTTTTTTACTTTACTTTTTTTTACTTTTTACGTATAGATTAATGTAATATAGAAAATTTGAATGAAAAGAGGAGAAAACACAAAATTATGTTCAATCGTATAGGTTGTTAACAATATCTATGTTTATTATACTATACAATGGTTAATTTACACATATATTTGACAAACATATTATGAGTTTCTTTTAGTTTTATGTTAGAAATCCCGAAATTCTAAAATTGGTTTTAGGTGCAAATTTAAATATTAACACATATGTCTTGATTATAAGTTAAACTGCCCCTTGGAGTAAAGCACCCACAACATTGCTTGTGGGTTTCCGCTTTTAAAACAGGTTAAGGTAAGTTTAGGTACTCATTTAAATTTTGGGTTAATATAAGGTGTTCATAAAAATAGTTCTAAATTTGCAATTTAAACAGTTAGTTAGAAGTAAGTACTCTTACATCTGTAGTAAATATATTCAACTTTAATCGTATGAAACCTTAGCAATAGAACTCAGAGATGAAAATGATAAAATGAAAACTAGAATCCACTAACAAAACTTAATTAACTCTGATAAAATCTGTATTGCTCCGTAATACTCAGTAACGGTTAGCAATAAGCGTCAAAGGGAAATATAAACTTTGGCACCGGTAGACTACCACAATTTTATTACAGTTAAAACCGATTTGCTTCTGAAGTTTGTACCAAGTACTATTTTGCGGATTCTCTTTGCTTGCAGACAGATCATCTATACATTTTAATATAAGTTAGGTTTTCTTTTATCGCCTTCTCAAATATATTTTCAAGTTTATAGCACATTTAATATAATGTATACACACACATACACACTTAATATGCAGAATTAAGGATCGAATTTTGGTGCATGGCAATGGCCGACTGTTTAATTTGTGGTACTGCTTTGATACAATCCATATAACAATTTATTACAATAATTTCTTTACTTAATCGTCCCTTTAAATTCATCAAAATGTCTCCAAACATCTCATCTTATTTACCATCTTCCTCAATAGGATTTTTGGAACTGACATGTCAAATCTACAGAAGATTTTTAATTTAAAATTATTCATAATGTATAGAGTTTTCATAAGCTAAAAGCATATACAGGGTTAATAAGAAGTCTGAAGTCAGCTTTTAATACCGTAATTGCTCAAATTAGAAAAAGCTCTGCTTATTCCTTTGTTTTATAAAGAAATTTTAAGGAATTATTACTACTTTGTACTAACACGCAAGATGTAAAAATTTGGGGGCAACTAAAAAATTTCAAAAGACAATAGCCATGGAGTGAAGCATCATTTTAAAGGCTCAGATAAAAAACGAACTATGTAAATTATAGATCTTAATTTTTTCAGTAGAAAATGGTGGCTAATTGAAAGTGTTTCCTACAGTCAGTGACTTCATATTTTTAAGGTACTTATAAAAGTTACAAACTAGGGAAAGTGGACATTTTTCCAAGCCGTATGTTTAATAGTACCAAAAAAGGAAAAGGAAAGATATCTAATAAAAATTTTTCTATTATTGATACAAATTGTTAAAGTAGATACGCTGCCATTTCTTAACATAATAATTCGCAAGATATGATCATGTTATTGCCTCACCGACTTGACAATGCGCTATTGTGGTGTAAATATGTCACAAATCACTGTAATTTATGTTGATGAATCCCTTGTATATGGTGAGGCAATGAGAACTCCGCAGTTTGTTTGTGATGTCTTATGATAAAAACTAAAAAAATGAATCATCTGATGTGCTTATTACCTTAACTGTACGGTGTCAATTTATTAAACTTGGCGTGAATACTAAAAACAGAGCCTTTGCTGTAGAATCGTTTTTTAAGAACAGTGAATTTTATGTAAAAACTTACAGAATGTTTAGAACTCACTTCCACATCGGTCGAAATGGCGCTGTTCCATATAGAAACAAGAAGAAGTTTATAAGAACAGTTCACACACCAAACAATGTGGAAAGAGTGAGATTTGCAGTTACTTGAAGTCCAAAGCTGTCGGCCAAGTAAGCTGGCGTTGTCACTTGAGCTTTAAAACACCCATGCTACGGATTTTGCACCGGGACCTTAATTTTTATTCCTTATAAAATCAAAATTGTGCAACAACTGAAAGAGCCAGACCATGGCAGCAGAAATATGTTCTGTGTTAAATAGTGACATTAAATATGAGTTGTTACATTTTTCTAATCTTTGTTATTATGTCTGAAGACGCATTTTTTACTTTTTTGAAAATGTTGACAATCATACCATGCGTTACTGGAGGGGTCATAAATCCAGTCAGCTTCAACTCAAGCCTTTATATATCCCCAAAATAACAGTATGGTTTTCAGTTATGACAGAACGAATTTGTGGACGTGACTTCATTGAAGATAATGGGGAAGCACGGTTGATGAGAATTCAGCGCAGTATTTTGTAATGTTGAATAACTCTTGAATTTAATTACTACAGGAACTGGTTATTGATACAGATGCTCTGTACTCTAAAAAGACGGGATACTTTTACTGCGCACACTATATACATATCTATGACCGCTCTCAGACATGTTTTAATGGTCGTTTGATTCAAGATTTTGTGAAATACAGTGTCCAGCTTAATCTCCAGATATTTGTATTTGTGTTTTTTTCTTATGGGGCTACTTGAAGTTATTATAGGTCTTTAAAACTTGTCAAAGAAATTTTTATGAAGTAAAGCAAAGGTTAACATAGGAATTCCAGGCATATTCTCATTAAATTCGGGAAGAAATGTTATGCGAATTATTAAGTGAGGAGGCCAAGACGTTTATGGTATTAGATATTTATTGTCAACCAACTGATTAATTACAAAACAGCTTTCGTATTTTTAAAAGCTAATTGAGTGTTAACCACTTATGTAATTCTGTATTATTTTAAAAGTACAGTAGAGTAACAGAATTCATGTTAGCAGTTAGAAATGTTTATATATTTGTATTGAATATAATATGTCTTAGATAAGAGTCTTAGATAATTATCCGATTACAATGGGAAAAGCCCTTTACTTGTAGAAGTACTTCTCCGTTAATAATTCCAAAAATTAGTAAAACTTTTGTTATTTACTAGGTTTGATATTTCAATCTTTATAAGAGAAAATAAAACATTTTCTAGCCCGCAAAGTAATAGGCTACGCTAAAAAACAGCCAATAATTGTATATGCTGTGTTTTATTTAACTTGATGTATAACTTAATAGATTAGGCCCAACTATTTAGTTATAAATCTTGTACAATATATATATATATATATATATATATATATATATATATATATATATATATATATATATATATATAAACTATCTCTTCCTTGTATTACTGGCAGTGATTCATCCTATATACGTGACACTGTTGCTGTTTCAGTCCAATTATAGAAGGCAACGTAATAACCTAGAACGGGAAGATTGAGGCCGCGTTAGACGGACCACAGAGCCAAACTTAGGTGCAGAGCTGTAAACCCACTGGTTCTAAACACTAGACGACTCTTGGAAGTTGGATGTTAATTTTTAATTTGTTGGCTTATTCACAAATTCTGCAATAGTGCAAACATATCTGAAAGTAGAATTGCTCATAGCAAAAAATATAAATTTAAGGATACGTTAGAACAAAATTTAATTATATTTAATCTCTTAATATGCACAGGATTTCATATATTTTTTTCATGTTTATTATTTAAAAGTTACAATAAAATAATGTTTTAAACTCAATATATAATATATGAATAAATTTTTACTTAGGAATACTTATTGAAGTAAACATGTATTAAACTGAAATGAATATTTACAAGTCTTACGTAAAGGCTACGCATCCTGGATAGCGATAACGAGTTACAAAGCTATGGTTATTAGATTTTTGTCTTTTATTTGGATATTTATTTCATGTAACTACCTAAAATCCAATGGAAATGTTTAATCATGATACAACCAACATCATTTAGAATTAGTTTACTACTTAACATACGTTTTAAAGTTGTTATATATATATATATATATATAATGTATTGTGAATGATATATATATATATAAAATGTTTTGTGAATGATATATATATATATATATATATATATATATATATATATATATATCAGTCAGTTTCACTGGTATTAATCAAAACCGGTATAGACGGTAATTGTGAATGAATGCATTTTTATTCCACATTTGATTCAATTGGAAATACCATCTGCACGAGAAACTCCGGGCTTTGATTGAGCCGAATTTGTAACGGTGATTGGTTGCACAGAGATATTGTAAGCTTTCTTCAGGAATAGGAATTTGTAACGTTTTTAGAATTTTATCCGACATACATAAAAATAAAAGCGATGCTAATTGGAAACAATTAATTGGTCTTATTTTCGTAAATACCATTTTAGTTGTAGATTTTTACAAGAAGTATGTTTAATAAATACTACAACGAAATATCAATTCCCGAACCCTATGTGACCACATTTTGATATAGAAATAAAGGTAGATCTTTCATACAAGTTACAATTCCTTACTAATAACAAGGAGGGTATCACATTTAGAGCTATTTAAATAATCGTTTTGGAGCAAAGATGATAACAAAAATATTTTATTATCACATTTATTTTAGTTCTTTTATCTGAAAATTATATTTGACGAGGATTTACGTTTCAGTCTTGGCTAACAAACGCAACGCTTCACGTTTCACGAGCCACAGCTTCACGTGAATAGTCAATCCGTTCGTTTATGCAATCTCTCTAAACTGTCTTTACAGATTACTTTTCATTATATACTTACGATTTTACTCAAAATATGCTTAGATTCACTCCTGTGATGAATCCAATCCTATTGCTTTACCGCGGCAACAATCCAGAAGTGTAACACATTGAATATGTGATGTAGTTTACCATTGCTTCTAATTACGTGTAGTTGTGCGATATCCAATTACGTTTAATATGTTAGAATGGGTATATAAAGTACTTCCTACTTATATTTATATCTACCGATATAAATACTATATCTGCTCCAATAGAGTAGTTAAGAGCCTAGTTTTACTATGCAGTGTGTGATTTGTTAAATTTTATTGTAACTACACAGGTCATTATGCAATTATAATACAAAAGTAGTTTGTATTATAAAGACTATCTTGGCATGAATCAGAGCATTCATCGTAAGGCAATTGTTTTTAACTTGATAAGAACTAATATACTCGGCGATTTTAAATGCCAACTATGGCTAAAAAGAAATAAACATCTGATTTTCTAATTGAGCATTACCTTTTTACTAAGAAAGTATATTACATGTAATATGTAAAATACATGTAATATTACACATCTGAATGTAACCGTAGACATATGTGAAAACCACAAACGTTCTCCATAAATAACTTATTGGCAGTTAAGTATTGGAAGCAATGTAATATAGTTGTAATATCGATAAAAATATGTCTAATCAACTTTAATATTATCCATCGCACAATAAATATCCTTATTACTTACAAATAAGAAACAGAATTGGGATTAAAAATATTTATTTACGCTATATCAGAAGGTTTATGTAAATTTACAGCACATTTCAGTTGCTTAAATTGAAAAGGGAAACAGGATTTTTCCGGACATTTGCCATCGTTAAGTGAAACAAGAAAACAGTAACACTACGTTTCGAGATCTGCAATCTGATCTCTTCTTCAGGTAAAGAACTAACCTAATACATAATTACAAACTAGGTTAAAATAAACAAATCTTACTAAAGCGTTGTGGCACGCCTAAGTCAGGAATCACAACCTACATGTTGTATGTCAACTTCACTAACACTAAAGACATGCACTTAATACAAAAACTATACAAAACCACATAATCATTAAAACTAAACTACGGAATACAGGTCACAATACGTCTTCACTCGTCTACTAACCATCTACGACTGTCGTAGATGGTTAGTAGACGAGTGAAGAGACGTATTGTGACCTGTATTCCGTAGTTTAGTTTTAATGATTAGTGTTTTGTATAGTTTTGTATTAAGTGCATGTCTTTAGTGTTAGTGAAGTTGACATACAACATGTAGGTTGTGATTCCTGACTTAGGCGTGCCACAACGCTTTAGTAAGATTTGTTTATTTTAACCTAGTTTGTAATTATGTATTAGGTTAGTTCTTTACCTGAAGAAGAGATCAGATTGCAGATCTCGAAACGTAGTGTTACTGTTTTCTTGTTTCACTTAACGATGGCAAATGTCCGGAAAAATCCTGTTTCCTTCACAATCCTTCCCATCGTCAAAAATAACCTTCAAACAAATAAATTGAAAAGTTTTGTACCCGACTCTCATGTCTTTCCATCACCCACTATCATCATTTTCAATTTTATGCGTTCTAAAAGATAAGTATAATTTTTTCATATTGCTTAAAATTAAATTACTAACGGCGGTCGTTATTAATTGATGTTATAAAAATACAGGATTTTATAGTGATTTTATAGCACACAAAGAAAATGAGATTCTATTTTATAACGTCTTTAACAATAAATGAATAGTCTAAGGGGGGCAGATATTAATACTATATTTCGCAACACCCTTCTTCAGGTCAAAACTAACAACATAAAGAAGAAACACATAAAAACAACCAAAACATAAATGTAAACAAATAAATAAATTAAATAACCGTAATATTTTTGAAAAGACTAACATACTGTTGGTGTGTAAAGGTGTGATGAGTGTTCAGATGATTAAAAATTTACTATCGAAGATTCAATTCATAGGGAAATTTAGATTTTTGTGACAATTTGCCATGCTTTTTATAAATTTCTTAAATTTGATATATTTGAATTATTCTTTATTGATCGTATAGGTTTTACTATATATATAAATTTTCAAATGATTCTTTGTGTATTAGACTATGAATGGACTAATGCTTTTGTTTTATCATTATACTTAAAATCTTAAACGGTGAACTGTCATTCTCATTCTTAAATTATTTGAGTTTATAGAGCCAATGTAGTCTTTAGGGCATTTTTTACATTGAATTTGATATACTACGTTCTTTGTATCGCATGTCAAATTGCCAATAATTTTGTATACTATTTTAGTTGAACTACTTTTGAATTTTAAGGACTTTTCTATTTGATTACACACCATGCATCTTGATTTATTACATGGATGTGCTCCTTTAATATTTAGTTACATCAGATATATATATATATATATATATAAATCTGATATATATATATATATATATATATATAAATCTTATATATATATATATATATATATATATATATATATATATATATATATATATATATATTATATATAAATCTTATATATATATGTGATATCGAATATCTGAACTGAAAATGAATATTAGAAGTAAACATGTTTAACATTACACAACGCATAGCAGAGTTATATAGGTTATAACTTTCGGACAAAATACAAATTATTTATAAAAAAATATTATTGCACTTCATGTACCTACATAAGAAATAGTTCCGTTTAATATAACAAAAATGTGAACGTTTATTCACCGTTTAATTAATAATATGAGTCTACATTTACTTATAAAAGAATGCCACGAGGTAGGTTTTTAACAGTAAAGATGCAGAACGTCGTGTTAAATCAACACTAGTAGTTCTTTGAAAGTTAAGTCAGCACGTACTTGTTCCTTTTACTAGTTCTGCACCTTTCATCTTAGTTTATTACACAACCTCTTCACTTTGTACCCTTCTACGTGTATGTCTTCATTTGACAATATTAAATTATCGCTTAAATTATTTTTAAAATGTTTTATATACGATGCGAGTGATAAATAACACGTGAATTATTTGATTATTAAGCGTGGCATATTTTGACTAAGTATTGAATAAGGACGCAGAATAATTATTTAAATAGGTTACCAGATTTACGATTTTAGCACAGTTTTTAACTAGAACGCAATAAAGTATTAAATGGTAAATATTTAAAGTAAATAATATGAAGTTATGAATATATTTGATTTATGTTCCAGAAATGACAGTTCTGGAAGTAAAAGGACAAGTCCCACTCCAGGAATTCATCATGTGGGAATCTCAACTTCTACTCAACTGTGAGCCAGTCCACCTCGGCCAACACTCCAACTGTAAGTTCACTGATACGAAATAGAAATAGTTCACATACGTTTTACTTTAAACATACTGCAATAGTTTGTTACAGCGTTTCATAAAGCAAATGTGCGTTATATAGTAGTTACTACACTTTACCTATTAAAAACTTCTATTTAGAAGGAATTCACTTGAAAAACCAAATAAAAACCAACTGTTTTATAAATTTAACTGTGGTAAACTAACATTAATGCTTGTACCTAAGGCGTTTATTCTTTACCTTCTCTCTCCGACCGATCACTATAACTAGTTCTCCTTTTATACTAGCGTTTAACCATAGCTTCGCACCCAATTTTAACTTTAGAAACACTGAAACATGTTCATACAAATTTCACATGCCATTCCCAATAACTATAGGAGAAGCAATAGCCATTAAAGGCATTTAAGTTAGAGAACGAAACTATTTTCTATATTTAACTCTGTTAATTTCTCTAATATCTATCTAATATTTACTGAGAATTAATGGAATAGCCCCAACTCTTTCTCTTACCATTAAACTACTAAAGTCCAGTTCGGAGAAACCTAGTTATGAAAGGAGAATAAAGTTTAAGCCCTAAGCTTTTAAGTCAGCTGACTTTTATTGTATAATGTATTAAACTGAAGTTCATTTCAATCCTAATAGAAAACGAAAGACAGATAAAAATGTCTGCACGTAGCATGGCATTTTAACGTGTAACCGATTGTGACAGATGAATAACAACCGTCTCCTGTTGAAATACGAATTAATTATTTAACATATTATTCTCAGTTTTATGAGGTGAATAAAAACACATTTACTATCTCTTAATTAAGCCGGAATGTGAGTTTTCATGACCACAGGGGAGAACACCAGAATGACTTTTTCAATTAAATTAGCGCTATATGTTAATCAGGAACTATAAGAACGTCCCCGTTATATTTCCGAACAATCAATTTTGTAGTTTTATACGTGATCTTAAAACATACAGACAAAAACAGATTAAAACCAATAGACTCGTATTTAATAGTAAATAGACGACGATGTGCAGCGTTGCTGCAAGAAGTATCCTTATTAATTTTACCAGTCTATCACAATATGCGATGTGATTGTTATGAGAGTTCAGTAGTGAAAGACTGTTTTGTACAGTGGATTGTGATTGATAATAAGGTTAACCGCTCGGGACCCCAAGGCACATGTTTAGTATTTTGACGAACTGTTTTTAACTTTTGCTTTCAAACGTTAACTTTTGGCATTACATGCTTTTTCGAAATAATTTTATGTACGCTAGACCTAATGCCTAAAGGATATTTTGTCGAACGAAGAAGAGAATAGATTTCAGTCCTTTAAACGTGATGTAATATTTTCCATAGTACATAATATAACAATTTTATAGAACAGAAAACATATTTTCATTTAAACCCATGCATTGTCAATAATAAACCTTCAACAACAATGACATTTATATATCGGTCAGTATCATTTGATACTTTATTATGTATGTAACATGATCTAGCCAACCATCATTAAAATTTGAAAAACTAAACAGAACGCTTTTGTTGTTTGGTTCTCTCTTAACAGTTAATAATTGTTATATGTGAATTACAATTAATGCCGATCGCTTAAATAATGACAGGTTTGCATGTTTGCGCAATATTTGAAGTGTCAAAAAAGCTACAGAATATATAATGCACAGTATAATATTGAACGAAATGCATATTGTGAAAGAACAGAATTAAAATTAATGAATACAAACTGTGTTTTCCAAGTTATAGATCATAAATTACAGTCGTCAAAATGAACTACTTTAAGAAAAATGCGGAAACATCTGTAAATGGCAGCTGCATTTTTAAAACCTTTGATAAAAAACGCTTTAAATTCAACGTTTATGCTGTTAGTTTTGTAGCATGAAGAGAGTAAAAGAACATTTTAAGGAAATATAATTATGTTCAAAGATAAGTCGTTGCTTTCAACAGAGCCACTTTATGGTTAACGTAATTTCAAATAATTTACTGTTCTTTACTTTTCTACTGATTTCAAACAAATTAATGTTATAAATAAAAATGATTAACTAAATTAGCTGCTAACTGCTAATCTGGAGAACGGCTAAGTCACTTCGGATAGTTAAATTTTTTTATATGTGATGGAGTACGAGGATGTTTGTTATGAAGAAAACAATTAGAAAAGCTGCCTGGAATATGTTATGTTCCGGAAAAGTATGGTAATGTTTACGACACATATTAATAATTTAACTGAAAGTATAAAACTCTTGACACTTTTTGAAAGAGATACTCAGCATTATCATTAGTGTAGCGCAGATACAAAGATTATAATTATTATCCACCTTTAACCACATATTTTACAAATTACGAATGATAACCATTGGACATACTAATGAAACTCTGTTATAATATAATATAATCCACTTTAAAGAACAAAGCTGCAAGATGTTTGCACATGAGGTACTCGAAATTGTTTAGGCTTCCTCGACATTGGTAATAACAGTTATGCTGTTAGTAAAAGGAAGGATCGAAACAATCGTGTCTGAAAAAGCCTTTGTTTCTTAAACTAAATTCAGAAAAACAACAAAACTCCTATCACGCAAAACTGATAAAAACGATTTATTTTAATTATTAAAGAGAATTTTTTGGCGAGATGTACTCAGCCCAAAACTACCAATCAGAACGAGATCCATTATTACCTGATTCAGAAATTGAATGTGGCTGCCATACAGAGTGAAGGGACGTTGTTCTTCATCATGAGGTACAATAATAACTAGAGGATTCATTAAAATAGCGTTCATGAATCAAAAGAAAAATCAACTAATTCTACGTCATCGTCGGAGCAAGTTAATATATCAAATTGAATATTATATGTACAAAATAAAATGTAAAACAGATAAATGTACAATAAGATTCTATTTTACACTACAAAGAAACAGTATTGTTAATATTTTATCTTATAATTTGAACTTTTGAAACTAATTGTAGTTTACCGTCCATTTATCACGTTTAATTACTCAAATTATTGTACTAGATAAGGTATTAGGATGCTACTTGCGAGTAGTTTGACAGCCTCCACTGAGGATGTATGGACAATATCAAGTCTATAACACTGTCTGTATCTAAGCTACATTTGATACTATGCTACAAATTATTGGTCAGCAGATTATACTTACTTCGTTTATACATTTTGTCTTCAGCGATATTCTCATTGGATGTAAAGATGACTCATAAGACGAAAAGAAAATCGTTAGCTAGCACTGTGGCAAAACTGACTGACGTCTGTGACAGTGTCATATTTCAGACACTGCACTAAAAGGAAGATGAAGTGGAGCGAAACTCTCTTTTCATATTAAATCAACTCTTCCTAACATATATAGATTATGTGAAGTAATTCCGTATTGTTATTTTCCAAAGAAGGTTTGTTACGGCAATTTATAACGTTACAGAAAGCACTGTCTTTATTGAAAGTAAGATATATTTGCATGAATAAATCTTACGGATAAGTATTTATATATTGCTTGAATATATTTGAATGTATATTACATTACAACAGAAAATATGTATATGTTCACTTTGGCGTTTTTGTTTCCATTGATTAGTTTTCAAAAATATTGTTTATAATTGGGTTACATATTTTTAATAAACCTCTACATAATCTGAGTTTCGTATTCAGAAGTTCATCAAGAATAAATAGATAATAAAACAGGTCCACTCTTATTTCCAGCAGCTAAAGTGGAAATGATTCATGAAGCCAGAAGTATCACATTTATTCCTTAATAATTATAAATGGGATATTCATTATATTTTTGGCTTGTATCATTCAACCAAAAGCACGTTTTACGTGGTTAATAACTTATAGTTAAAAACGTTAAATTTTTTTTTCAAACAGATTGTTTTTGTTAATAAAAATAATATTTTAAGATAGCATTGAAATATAAGCACTATACCGCATTCTAAAAGGTATCAAACCAATTATTTATATGTATTCATAGTTAAAGGTGCAACTTTAAAAATGTATTCCTATCAATAAAAATTTTCTGGAAAAGCCAGACTTAATATATGTTTTTTCATTACTCGAACACGTTCATCCTGAACCCATTTTCACTAAAAGTATATTTTCTGCAATTTAAATGCTTCCTTGTACATTTTAAACTTTCAGTAAAACTGTTAACTTTATACTGTTGAGAGACTTCAACAATAATTGGAAAATATAACTTTTAGTTTTTAATTATTATATGTGTAGTTACAGCTATGTATTTTGAGGGTTACAAATATAACAGTTCACACTGAGATATTTACTTACGTATTGATTTTTAGTAAATGTTTTTGCAGTATTTAATCAAAAAATCTATCTATACAAATACCTATTCCACTTAATTTTATATTCAAAAGAAAAAATACTTCATAATATAGGTACATTCTTTTTTTAAGGAGAGGCTGATCCCCTTTTAAGTCTTATTGCATTCGTTCTCATGGGACACTGGCCTGTAAAAGGATCTTATCAAAGAGAATACAGAGGAGTGTCGATACAGTACAAGTTCAATCGGCCTGATAAAAAGTGCTTTAGACAATTTTTAAGCAACGTAAACGTTCGAATATACGCATGTTTTTAATAATATTGTTTTTAATATAACATACTTAATTAAAGAAAGATCTCATATTACTGTAACATATATCACAAAGCTCTTACACAGTTTACATGGTAAAGTAAAAGAAAACTCGTGCACTGATGTATAATGTATAAATATTGACAATATTTGGCTTAATATAAATATATATTAATATTTAATAATTTTTTGGTTGTATTTATAGATTACGCTTCAATAATTCGCAATAAAAAATCAAATTTTATATTTTTTATTGAATTAATTCATTGCATAAAGCAATTGTCGTATACTATAAAAAATAATGTCTCTATAGTAATGCTATAAAAAACCTTAGTATAAAAGTGATGGAAAATTACTATCGGTTTAGTGATATAAATTATAAATAGAATAGGCCACATTTTTGGTGAATCACCGGAACGTTTAGGAGAATTAAATAGTCACAGAAAAAAATGCCTTAATTTCCTACCACAAACTTGTTATTATTTATTTTGCGTAAAATGAACCAGAGGGCCGTGTCGAACAAACGGCCTCAATTTGACCATCGCTTAATGCTTTTATATGGAAGATTCGTGTGCGTATAACATATTCGCCAGTGGCATTTTTCTAAACAGACCAACTGCTTCTGCTTTAGGCCAATACAGCTTCAATTTCCCTCTCCGTTCCAGTCTTGGTATTTAATATTCATTGCATTCTCGGGAGCTCTTCGACTCTGGAAATCATATTTCCGGAAACTGGCTCCACAACCATCTGTACATTTGATATACCCAGAATTATGAGTTCTGAATATTTATTTTAATTATGACTATAACCTTTGTCACACAGTACAAATATTATTGAACGTCAACAAATACAACGCATAAACTAATTTCTAAGTAAATGAGCTTTATATAATTACAGATTAGTAAGTTGAGATGTGTTATGTGTTGAAGGATTGAAACAGCAGATCTTTCTTATGAAAAAGAAGAATTGAAATGCTTAATAGTCTGAATATGTCGTTAAAGCATGATTTGTGTAGTTGGAATCTGCCGAAGGGCAATGCCTCACTATAACGTGGCGGACATTCCACCTATGGTAAATTCACAGTCAATTGGATAATTTCATTTCAGTTTTGAACATTCAATTGTAAGTTGTGAAACCAACCAGTTATAAATAATTATAAATAGTTATAAAACAATATATCATCAGCAATGCAATGTGGTAGTTTTCAAAGGCATTACAACTGATTGAACTTTCGGTTTTGTAAGAGCAAAAGGTTTTTAGCTATTAGTTACAATAAACCTTTTGTATTCATCTATTTAAAATCAATGAAATTTCACTATCCATACAAAATTTAATATAAAGTCTATAATAATTTATATAATAGTCTATAATCTAATATAATTTAATATAATGTTTTACACATAGAATATAATGCATTCATAGTTTTTAAGAAACAAAACGAACAAAATATATTTATGTAAGATACTAACACTTGAATATAAATTCTTAAATACACAATTAGGCAGTTATTATTTCAGTATCACTTTATAATCTAAGTTTAAAAACGTAAACGTAAGTTAAAAGTTTTTAATGACAGTGTTTATTTCAACTGTGTATTTTAAAATCAATACTGAAATAGATGATAATCAGTATATTTCATAAATTAGTACAAGATTGGGTTTTAGATTATGAAATATCCTCATTTAACAAAACAGAAAAAGCTAATATTTCACACAGTAGAGGGATTTTTTCCGATTTGGGTTTTAGTTTTTAGCTTTTTCTGTTAGTTGGTCAACATTTATTAGCCAAGTTGTTTAGTATTCAACTTAAAGGTAATTTTTAAATTGTTAATATCTTTTACTGCATAAAGTTTATTTACACAGGTTTCACAAGAGTTTACAATAGAGTGTGGTTGTAAATTATTTCTCATTTATCATGAAATAAATCAAATGTTTTACATATGTAAATATTGTCCCAAGAACCCTTACGTGGATCCATGAATGTTAGCTAGGATTGGTATTCTTCCTAGATTGGATAGTCTTTTTTAAAGGTTTTAATTAAGTAAATTGTATACGTTTGCTATCTGGTAATTAATTAATGTGATTGCAATAGTAAAATGTTTCATGCAATATATGTAACCGGAATGAAACCTAATAATATTTTGTATCTGGTAAGTGTGTTAAGGTATTAATGGAATGGAAGAGGCTAGAATTTAATTTAACTCACAAATTTAACGTACCAACACATTATTGGCCAGCTCGTATTAGCCTCTAATGTTAAATAAATCAAATCACTTTAGATATTACAATGCCAACATATTTCCATAACATTTTAGCTATCAGCTCTTCGTCATTAACATACAGCGGAGAATATAGGTATCAGTTATCTTATTTTGGTGTGCATTTTATTTCATGTCATTGTCATTTAAAATGATCATAAGGATACCTCAGAGACTCCTATTCTACCTTATTTGCATACGTTAACTATATGAAATGAACAGATATAACGAAATATTTCTATATTTCCTTGAAACTAGAAACAGGAAGGACGTTTCCAGTAAAATCTGAACAGGTATAGTTCCCTAGTAAAAAATAACTTATAATAATGATAATTTGATAAAATTTTATTCCTATTAGAATAGGTGAGAGAAGGTTTACAGAAACTAAATGAAAAATATCTTTATTTTACACATCAAAAATTGCACAAATGGATCGGTTAAAATTAAATAGTCCTCTTTTGAACCTAAACATACATTATTTCGATATATATATATTTACATTATAATTATATTTACATGAAGTAACTCAAAAAAACTTTGAACAAAGAAGTGGATGTGTAATTTTTAATTAAAAATAAATAAGTCAATTTTTTAACAAATAAATTTATATGACAATAAGTTGTATTGATTAGTTTATAGTTTTACGATTTAAAAAAAAACTATATTTGAAGTTATTTTTCCATCAGTGTTTTACGAATTAAACATCCTAACTAATAAAGCATGCTGAAATTGATATTAAGATCGGACGTCTACACTAAAAATCCTTGTACTAAATGGTTATTCAGTTTAATCTAAAAAACGTGTTTTTTTTTTTTAATTATCAGAAAAAGCTTACACTATAGGAGTGTTTTAAAACTAAATCTAAAACAAAACTTTTGCTTTCGGCAAGGACATTGTAGCAATATTTTTAATATAACTAACCCATATAGCTAAAACAACATGCTTATACGTATGTCAAAGGCGTGTTAAAAGGATCATACTCTGAATAACAGTAAAGTTTTTCCAATTCCATTTACACCGTTTTTGGGCCTGAATACATGATACAATAATAATATAAATCCTCAAAATCTCGTAATAAGAATTTAATTTTTCTGGCTTTATTAAAGAACTGTGATTAAAGTTTTATTTAAAAATAAAAAAACCACTATTTCAACGGTATATTTCAATTTTAATTACAATAAACTTACACATAAAAGATTAATTTTTAATAACTTAATTGAGTGTATGCCAACTGACTTTAACACTTAAGTACATGCAGTTCAGTACCAAGTGTTTAATGATTTTACTAAGAACTATAATCTCTTGTAATTTCAGTGCTCCTTGACTAGTAATATAATATTATTATATTATTATTTCTGGCATTGCGTGTGTTTTTGTTTTTATTGAATTAAATATCAAAGTTTAAAAGTTATTTGAGTTTTCTGTACAATTAATATCAAATTGACCGGTACACTTTTCCGTTACTAAAAAAAAATTTATTTTTTTCAAACATATATAGTATTATTATTAGTCCCTGTTATATTAACGTTTAATAATTTACTTTTATTTATTTAATTGATTTGAACTAATGATTATTCTTCAAAGGCTATACTTTACTAGCATTGCCGATAGGCAGATTCAATGAGGAATAGAACAAACCTGAAATAAAACTCTTTTGTGATTAGAAGTTTTTCCTCATTTATCAATATAAATAAAGAGAGTGTGCACTTGTGGTTTACGCCACCAATTTCCACCCTGAATATACGGTATCAGGTGCAACAGGGACGGTAATTGCAATTCTCTGCTTTATTTCTATTACTTTATTCTAAGTTTGCTGTTGAAATGTACTGGTATGCAGGCTAATTAAATAAAAACTATTTATCTATAATTTATATAATAATTTAAATAAAACTTACTTTATGAACACTTTTGGGTTCAACGGTATCATAAAACTAATAGTACTATTATAGAGTTAATAATAGTACATTTAGTACAACATATTTCTATATCATACAAACATAAGCCTAGGTGGTTGATGTTTTTAAATAACGTCAGTTAAAAATCTTATAAATGATACTTAAATGTATTGTAAAAGTTGAATAGAAATTTAACTGAACTTTCTTGTAAAATCGAGTTATGGCATTTCAGACATTACATAATATAGAAACAAACTGCGTACTTATAACCTGTATTTTTGATTTATTCTCGCCCTTTAAACGATTTAGTAAATTATTTTGCGATTTAATTATGAAAGTAAAAATTTTATACAAAAGAAATTAAGAAATAATTTTTTTTTTTTTTTTCAAATTTAAGAGGAAGTGAAATAAGCCTAAAATGAATAGTGTAGAGAAAAATAAAAAAGACGAAGTACAACAGTAATAAACTAAGCAACATACCGTTTTTGAAGCTTTCAAACTGTAGCATTAAAACAATTCACTCCCAGTAATTGTTCTGTTTTGAATGTTAGCAGTTCCGGTTCTTGTATCGAAATAGAAACAAAGAGAGCATTGATAAAGCTAATTGACTATTACTGGGTAGTGAACCTCTTAATATGTGTAAGTGTTTAAAAAGTGACGAGTGAATTTTTATTCTAAACTAAATCTTTATCTTAACTGAGACACATTTATCATGTTGCTTTTATCTGGTCGAAATTTACATTGACGTTCAAAACAGTCTTAACGGAACCTGCTAAATTTCAGATAGTGCAATCTGTGATATTTTCATCAGTTCATTCCACTCTATCTTCAGTTGGTAATATTAAGGATACTCCTACAAAGCTCCACAACGGAATAATATAATAATATCCTCAAAGAATTTGCCTAAATTAGAGAATATTGCGTAATTCCTAGTTTTTCGACCACTAAAGAGTGGTGTCTTATCCAATCTGTCTCGGTTGCTCATAATTTACTCCTCATACAATGCCACTGTAGTTAAAATCGTTAGCTAAATCCTAGAACTAACATGAGTGAGCACAATACAGGACGGATAGTTTGCTTCAGCCGAAGCTGATACGATTGAGGCTTGAGTTGGGAAGGAAGCCTTTTTCCAATTGTGCACCCAATAGATACAATTTATTGCCGTCCATTCCGAAAGAAAGTGGCCACAAAATATTTTAAAAGAGAATATAATGTTTGTAACTCTATAAAGTTGTATAAATGTAATATTTGGACTAGTTATAAAATTTGTATTTAATTATGAATATATTTTTAGGTAAGTAAGTAGACAAAGTGACATAATTTGTCTTGTACAGCAGAGATTACACTTCAAAGAACGTTTGAGATTAAACATGTAATTACTACTTTTACATAATTTTTAAATACTTAGAAAAAATTTTTGGAGTAGAATTAAATGACTTTACCTTCAAAAGTGCAGAAATTATCCGCTTAACATTGTTTTCTACTTTTGCTTCAGAGGTATATCGATGTTGAAGCTACTTTATACTAGCATTTCTCTATTTTTTAATACTAATATAAGCAAAATTATACTTTCTTGTTATATTTGGAACAAACGGATTCTAGTGTTTTTATAATAGACGCCATAATATTGAAAGTTGAAACAATTACGGGATCCGCAATTACTAATAAACACAGTGTAATATGTCATGTTCCTTTCTAAGTCTTCCTGAGTTTTTCTGCATAACATTGTATGAAAAAGGTATGTATGGTATAAAATGTCGGGCAAGGCAAATTTTGATATATTTATACTAAAAAAAGTCCATAAAAATTTATGTTATTCTAATTTTTTTATCTAGAATTCATCGAATTTCATTAGCAATGTATCATGGTCAAAAATGTTAAAGATTTTTATACTCTGCCTGGATGTTTATAATGTTTTTTTTAAAAGTTTTGTTATAACCTGTGAATTGTAACAATAGTAGTGAGAATTTCTGTTGGGGTTTGATAGCTGTGATCAAATAATCCCTCGGGACATAAAGCTACTCAACACCTCAACACACAATACTGCTGTCAGTTCGTTGTGATTCCAGGATTTATCTTATTCACACAGTTGATTGCTACAGCGTTACAAGTTGGATACTTTAATTTGAAAGGTTACTTTAACACCGATGAAGTCACACTCAGCTTTTTGAAAAATTTCCCGCAAGATTTTTGCATGCAAGATTTTAAGTACATGCATGTTATATTTCATTGCGCTACATGTGGTAATAAAAATTTAAAAAAAAAATGTATTTGTTAATCATAGCCATTTATCATGTCATGTATCATAGTCAAAAGAATTTATTTGATAAAAACAAAGTGATATAGAAATTATTTTGATCTATAATCCATTTTTTTCTCGAAATATGTTGCGAAAATAATACAGTCAGAAATGTATTTTATCACGCCCCCCCCGTGAAATTCGTGTTAAAGTCCTCATTTAAGACTTCGTATTAGCTATTTTTAACGCTCTGACAATGACAATTGATAAAATATACACTTCCTTCATTACGTTTAAAATTATTAACAGATATGAATTAATTGTCTCCAAACATTGTCTGAGGACTAAAGAAAAATGTAAGTTTAAAAAATAATACATAATAAAATCGTATATCATTTATACAGCTATTACATTTATATGTATATATATGTATATATCCAATATAAATGCAATATCCATTTATACAATTTAATTTATACAATTTAATATATATATATATATATATATATTATATATATATATATATATATATATATTTATTTATATATTAAGGTAGACAAAAATCTAGTAAATCTCTCATTATTATTTTTTCTATTTTATTCTAAACCATTTTTATTTTGTAAATATTGTATAAATCCCATTAATTTTCATAGCTATATTTTGTTACTGTAGGCTTAGTTTATCCTTCATCAGAAATTCTATGAATAGTAAGAGCTAATTAATACTTTTAAAATGTAATCATGAAATAAACACCCCTTACATTTACAAAAAACCCCCTTAAATGAAAATGGAGTGGTTTAGGGAAAAAAACAGAGAAAATTCCTTCAGTTAAGTTTTTGGTAAAATAAACTTAAATCACTAATGATTGCGTAATGAAAACAAATGTTGATTGATGTAAGCACTAAGCTCATCTCTTAAGTGTAGTGTTATACAGAGATTTATTAAAAAGGATTTAACAATAACGCAGACTGAGATAATTCAGTTATATACCGTTCCAAGATTGTCGCTGGTAGTAATCATGTACTGTACAAAACGTTTAAACTGATTGTAAACTGACTAAGTAAATCGTGATACTTTGTTTTAAAAATAAGCAAGGATATTTTAACTGTGTATTAAGCTTTTAGTAAATTCTTGTAGTTATTTACTACTTTTTTCATACATTACAACTACAGATTTATTAACAGTAATCTGCTCCACCGAGGATCAAACTCGTATATCGAGTCAAACAAAATCTGATTATTACAATTGAAAAATGTTTAATGTTGCTTCTGCATTAATTTCGCCAGTTTAGATCATTAGTTATAGAATATATATATATATATATATATATATATATATATATATATATATATATATATATATATATATATTCTTGTATATATATATATAAAATATAAATTAATATATTTATTGTCATAATAAAACAAACATTTGAAATAATTATGATAATTAAAATTTGTTTTTACAGAATTTTCATTAATCAGAAGAACAAGGTTGGTTGTAAATTTAAAAAGGGTGAAAAAAATTTATGCATTTCTCAAGCTTATCTATATTATCTATTTCATTAATATTTCACAATTAGTTTTTGTCTTCACTATTAGATGACATTTTTACTTTAACTGCTTTGTCATATATTTTTTTATTTAATACTCATATTTTATGTTGGTATTTCATAACCAATAATGCCATAACCGCCGAAGCCTTTTTCAAATGAAATAATAGTATTATGATAGTGAAAGTGATGCCTATAATTCTAAAGCCTTACCACATACATCAAGTAAACAAAGCATAATATTTGGCTAAGTATAAACTTATGATAATGCATAATAAGCAGATATTAATCAAAATAAATTTCAATTATAATTTGGGACTAATTACTATATATAACCAATTTCATTGCAAGAAGAATAAGAATTAATCTAAATTAATTACCTTCTCTACTTAAATTCAATATTCTAATAACTATCAGTACCAATATTGAGTTTATTTTACATAATTAATGTAAATTAAGTTGTTTAGTTCTTTGAGAGCAAAGGCACTCAACACATAACTAGCCTCAGGTCACCTGTAATTCCAGGAATATTCTAATTAATAAGTATGATGTGTTACAGGATTGAATTGACTGAACTTTGTGAATGATGAGTTTAGTTTAAGTGCACCTTCCGCTATGTGCATCTTAACATATCTGACGCTTCCCAAGAATCTGGAATCAATTCCAGTAGTACTTTAAATTAGATGGGATTTCCTAATAATTTGACTGGATGTTTTATATCGTACTCAGATTAAAACAATATTACGTAAGAAAAATATCAGAAACATATGTTGTATATTATTTGAGTACCAGAGTTTTTATTACTATGTTTAATAATCGCATCACAAATAAATTTAAAACTTATTAAATTTAGAAAATAATAAAGTACTTTTTAAACGCAAACCTTTAAAAAGGTATTGGTAGTTGTGATTTCTAAATGTGGTGATATTTTGTTTTAAGCAATGGAAGGTTTGTGAATAAAAACAGGATTATCCGGACATTTTCAGCGTTTAGAGAAATATAAAAACAGCAACACTTCTTCTCGACATATTTTATCTAATCTCTTTTTTAGATGAGTAATCATCTTAAAACTTAGAGCTACTTTTTGATGTACCAAATGTTTGATATAAGCATAATTTAGGGATATTTTCCAACTTTACGTAATTCGAACGATGGCAAATGCCTGGTAAAACAATCTCTTTAATTTATATTTCATATTTAACGTTAATATAAAAAGCTTTTCTGTGCCTATGTGTGCAACACGTATTAAAACTAAACGATTATGTTAGAGTATGTTATCCTGTATATAAATAAATTTACGTTTTTGGTTGAATTCGTAAATTAGTACGTACATTTATCATATAACTTCCTAGCAGAGGCTCTTTATCAACTATATGAAAAGAACCACATTCGATGGAGTCTGACATTTCGAACTTTGCTGTATTTGCTAAGCACTCTAACTTATTAAGTAGAAGGAATACCATTTACTTATGTAGAACCGCACTCTGTTAACACTGAGTGTACCAACACGTAATTCTATCGCCTTAGGACTTTGACAACGTTTAGTGTCTGATCACAAAAAAGTCAATTGTAGAGCTGAAAAAGTTTCATTTCTGACTTACCGATATTTTCAAGTTTTATTTCAGATCTGTATAACCTACCGCTCGATATCTTGAAAAAGACCTGTCCTATACATTTTTAATTTTGCATAAACCTACATTTTCATATAGACATTATTTCGATGCATGGCACTTTATAGGATTTGGCTGAGGGTTAGTGAACAATTTTACATTGCTCGTATAGGTAACTATTATGGTAACTAGAAAATCTAAAAATAATTACATTTATAAATAAACTGAGTAAAATAATAAGGCACTTTAATAATTGACACAGTTCACGCATGTAGCTATAAGCATCTGTATGCTGCATGTTAGGTTACACGCGATTTGACCTTACTCTTACCCTTTTTAGTTGAGTCTGAAGATAGATCAAACAGATAAAACGTCATGCTTTTAATATGCCTTTTAAGAGTTACCAATATGTAATTGCAAAATCTAAATTGTAATAATTGCTTAATGAAATCTAATTTCAAATAAAGTTCAACATAAACCGATATATTACTGCTGGTTATGTTTGAAAATTAAGACAAGCAGACATGTGATTGATAAAATATTTTCATAATCAATTAAACTCTTTTGATATTTGGTAATAGGTGAACATTGATGAAAAGCTAAAAGTATATAAAGTCAAAGTATTTTCCCAAATCCAGCATATTAGCTTAGGAAACTTTCAGAACATTCGAAAAAGTAGTTTTTATAACCTACTCAATTAAATTATGGTTGTAGGTAAATTCCCATATGAAACGTTAGAATATTCGAGTGGGTCCTAGGATCAGAATCCCTAGATATTGAAGATGGATGTCTGTCGCTCAAAAAAACAAGATATCAACACCAAAATCCCAAGAGTTTATTTAGATCTTGAAACAAAATCTTTTAAATAACTAGGGTTTTCAACGAAATAATACGCAGAGTGCTGTCCCTCAATCTCTATGTTCTTAATACCCCAGTAAAAGTAAAATGCATGAGAACATCCAACACGTGTCACGTTTCAATATCTTCGATCTGATCTCGTCTTCAGGTAAATACCTAATCTAACATAAGTAAGAAAACACAACCAACATGTATGTCAACTTTACTAACTCTAAAACATTTATTGCCGACAACTTTCCAAAGGAGGAGGAGTCGCCATTTTTGTCAAACAAAATTATTCATTTTCTCCATTTTCACTTGTCAAAAACTATAGAAAAAGACTTTGAAGCAGTTGGGATAAAATTCAATTCGAACAGATCAAAATTTACCGTCATCGGAATCTACAGGTCTCCCAATGGCAATGAGGAAAATTTCTTTACAAATTTTGAAGCCCTACTGATGGATTTAACTAACCATGAACAGGGTTATATCCTAATTGGGCGATTTTAACATCAATGCGATGGACACTAATCACCCTTCCACCAAACGATTTGTCGACTTGTTAAGATCATTCGACCTTGAGTTGTTGGTCAAAACGCCCAACGCGTGTGACACAGTCTACACAGTCTACAATCGACAATATCATATCTAATCTCCCAAGTGTCGCAGTGTCCGTGGTCAATACAGCTATCTCGGACCACTACGGCCAAGAGGCTATTATTAGTGGAGTAAAAATCGAGAGGGAGCCCCAAAATCACTAAAACAATAAGAGACTTAAGGCCAGGAAACATCGCTCTCCTCAACACTTCCCTTTCCAAAGAAGATTGGAAATTCCAAGAATCAATCTTTCGGTTAGAACAGCATTTTAAAATGTTTAGTGATTACACTAAACTTTCATGTTAACATGTACTGTCCTCTCAAAACCATACAAGTTTGTTCCAAAACGGTAAACAACAAATGGATTACTAAAGGAATTTTAATTTCTAGAGAAAAAACTAAAGTTTTTCTCAGAAATTCAGAAAACATCACACAATGAAGAATTCAAACGGTTTTTTTCGAAATTACAAACTAATTTACAGAAAAGTGATCCAGGCGGCAAAGGCATATGATGTTTCTAAATCAATTATATTTTCAAAAAATATTTCTAAAACTGCTTGGAACATCATCAACAATAAAAACAAATCATGCAACAATCAAATAAAATTAAAAAAAAAAAAAATGGTGACAGACTTGTGGAGGATGCGGTTTTGAGGTTGCGAATAGGCTTAACAGATTCTTTGGATCTGGTTGCTTGTGAGCAAGGCCCTTGCCCATCACCGCCACAAGGAATCCCAAGACGGAGACAGTGTCCAGTAGCCTCCATGGCACTGGCACCTGTCGTTGAGGAAGAGCTTGAAAAAATAATTCAGCAGCTCCCAGCCAAAAAATCAAATGATTTAAATTTTTAATGTCGATGTGGCTAATAAAAACATGTTCAAAGCATATTGTGAAACCTTTAACCCAATTAGTAAAATTTCTCTTTTGAACAAGGAGTTTTCCCCTCACTCCTAAAAAACCGCGAAAGTGAGCCCGATTTTTAAGAAAGATGATCCCCACTCCCCACACAATTACCGGCCTGTCTCAATTTTTGCCAGTTTTGAGCAAAATATTCGAAAAACTTTTCTTGGTAAGAATGCTTCAATTTTTTAAATAAGCACAACCAGCTATCTGAAGACCAGTTTGGCTTCAGGAAGGGTAAGTCGACAATAGACGCAGTTGTACGTCTAGTCGATAGGGTTGTAGAGGGGCTAGAACGTCGGGATCCCACATTAAGTGTGTTCCTAGACTTATCGAAAGCATTCGACTGCGTTGACCATGTTACAATGCTTGACAAACTTGAAACTCATGGCATTCGAGGCGTGCCTCTCCAGTGGCTCAGGTCATTTTTAAGCCACAGAACCCAAATTGTCCAGATCGCAAACAAATTATCTGAAACCAATTCACCTGAGCTTATGGTGTCCCACAGGGCTCAATTCTCAGTCCAATTCTCTTCCTGATCTATGTCAATGACGTAGGTTCATCACTTCTGCACGGAAAACTTGTGCAGTATGCTGATGACACGACTACTCTGTTTCACTAGCAAAATCAAAATTGATTCTGGAACAGCAGAGCTTTGTTGAGATCAACAACTGCGTCCAACATTTCAACAGCCTCAATCTTAAGACAAATTCTGCAAAGTCTAATTTTCTAAATTTTGCTTTGCGATCAGTAGACAGGCATGACGAGCCAGCTGTTATGTTGGCTGACACAATGCTGGAAGAAGTCTACTGCTCGAAATTCCTGGGAATATACCTAGATCGAGGGTTGACTTGGAATAATCACATCGATCACGTTTGCTCCAAATTGGCCTCAGGCATTTATGTTTTGAGGTCTCTAGCCAAATACTGCCCTATTCAGGTTCTAATGATGGCGTATTATGGCTTGATTTACCCCCATCTCACTTACGGGTTGGTGTTGTGGGGAGCTTGTGCAAACAATCAATTTATGAGAGTGTTCAAGCTGCAAAAACAAGCGATCCGCATTATCGCTCTGTTGAAATTTAGAGAGTCGTGTAAGGAAGCCTTCAAAAATTTACAACTGTTGACGTTGCCCAGTCTCTACATCTTGGAAGCAACTATGTTTTGTATGTCTAAATGTACCATGACGAATGGCCGAGACATACATGCGTATGAGACTAGAGGGAGAGATAACTACCGAACTGGTAGACACAGAACGGTAGTTTATGAACGCTTGCCTTCACAGGCGGGTGTTCATTTCGTCAACAAATTACCAAATTCAATAAAAAACGCTCCAACGCCCAAGGTGTTAAAAACTCGTTTGAAACGCTTTTTAGTGTCACAAGCACTTTATAATGTAGACGAGTTTTTGGCATATGATTGGGAGACCACCAATTAAAAAGACTGACTGAACCCGTCGCTGGAAGTGGGAATCATTGGCGAATGAATGGATGTATGTAAATTAGTAAATTGTATGTCTGAATGAGATCTATTGTGGGGTGTATTGACAAAATTCTAGCAAGTAAAAAGTTGACTTTTGCCATGCATTATAGAATGTTCCGGTAATAAAAATCTGATTGATTGATTGATTGATTGATGCACTTAATAAAGAACGAAACCAAGTATTTATAGGTCGCTCTGGTATGATTTGATTATTTTAACCTAATCTCAAATTTTGGGTTAGATTAGTTGTTTACATGTGGAAAACATCAGATCGCATATCTCAAAATTTAGTACGGAACGATGGTACATGTCCGGAAAAAGTCATGTTTTCTTCACAATCCCTCCATAGTCAAAGACACATTTTACACATAGAACGTGTCATGTAACAGTCTTCGTCAAGGTTCCTTGCCCATATGTCATGGCCATGGTTGATAAAATTTTGACGACAGACAGACTGAAATTCATGCATATGCTTTATTTTTACATAATCTGGAAGATAAATGAGACATTTCGTCAGCCTTCTGAGAGATTGGCTTCAATGTCGCAAAAAGGTCACTTGGTTCCACGATCATATGAGTCATTTTTGCTGAAGCAGAAATTAAGTTCCTTGCAACATTTTATATTTTGAGATTAAATATATTTAACAAGATATCCTATTATACGAAATATCAAAATTTTAGCTTGTTTAGTTTAATGTTTTTATAGTGAGTAAATAATGAAACCCTCAGCATACATTACCAAAATATGATTTAGGCTAAATTCATTTATATGTCACACGTTAAAACGTTTGCTTTTATTAAGTTTGCTTACAAAATTATTCTTTCTATCGATTTTCTCGTTTCTCTCATGGATACTTTACATAAGGCGCATGTAAAAATAATCGTTGATTTCTAGCCAAAACCCGTGAAATGACACGCACCATCATGAAATTAGTATTGGTAATGTATAAATGAAGACGTCCATAGTTTAATGTCTATTGGTCAGTCCATTCCCGTGATGGTTTGCAGGCAGAAGCATAGATAGACAATAACACAATAATCTAGCCCAAATAACAATAGGTTTTGCTAACTATCAGCCTATAGTAATACTTTCATCTTCTAGTAACAAGAAAATAAACTTTCCATTTTGTCGGATTATTGGTAGCTGGACCTGTTTAGAAAGTATTCATTTGACTAATGGTTATCTTTGACTGTGTCAAGCTAAGATTAATAAAATAAACAAAAATAATAAAATAAAATAATAGAAGAATAATAAGGGAAAATAATATCTTTTGTTATAAGACTCCCACCGACATTAGCATGGCTTATAAACATTACTAATTGGTTTACAATGACTAATTTATAATTATTTTTAGTTTTATTGAAAATATGGATTATTAATTATTTATAAATTGAGGAAAACGACATTCATTGCAGAACAAAAGTGTTTAATTTAATAAGGAATAATGCATAATTAAAACGTATCTAAGAGTTTCTAATTTGTGGATATTCCACCAGATGTAACTTTAAAAGCAATCGGTCAACTAATTTAAAGTTTCTACCTTTAATTAAAAGTTCTACAACTGCCAAGTTAAAATAGTTATTTGTTTATCAAAAGATTTTTTTTTGTAATTATAAAAGAGAAACTGAAACAATTCTGCATTTATAGCTACTATTCATCATAGTAATAAACGGAAAATAGTTGTATTCAGATTTAAACATTTTTACTTCCATCTGCCGTAACAAAAAGAATAAATTGAGAAAGTAAAGTAAACTATCATTGTTGAATTGCGTTCATGACTATATGGATGAAATGTTATTGAATTTTGCGTATACCTACAGGAATGAATTATACAATACTAAATGTATTTACATATTTGTAATTAGATATTATAATCAGTGATATCTTACATTTTAAATATAGAGATCTCCTTTCTTTATTAGGAAACTATAACCCTATGAGATGGTTGTTATAAAAAATCAGTTTTTAAAATCGCATCATAGATCTGATAAAAAACATATCTACAAATTATTACGAATTTATTTACAAATTATATGAAATATAAAGTTTACTAGGGCAATGATCTTAGTAACTTCAACCCATAAAAAGCTAAAATGTGAAATAACCTAAATAATAATATTACAACATTTAGAGTTACTCTATAAATACACACTTTTTAAAAACAAGCGCACTTATTAAACACTCTTGCTATATTGAAAGACACTTAGTTTATCGCACATTATCCCAATATGTCATTTTCCTTTTATAAGATGAAAAATAGCTGGCTCTGTCTTACTGAATAGAACCTCTAGAGTGAATTAAAATTTCATGTTTCAACAAATGTACTAAGAATAAATATTCAATGTATTATACTCGACCATAATAAATATCCATAATTAATTAACTACTGTTTTTTAATGATAGCAGTAATTCAATTTTGAAGTTCTTAAATTCATAATAACGTCAATTTGATCGTATCACTGTAGTCTACTTACTCTTATTGTTTTTGAAACATAGATATTTAGTCTTATTTAAGAGGTTTTCGGTGTATTGTTCAACTTATGTGCGTATTCATAAGTCACCATAAATGGATGGGATAGCAGCCCTCGTTGTAACTGATTGTGTAAGACGAAACCACTGGAAATGATTACTTCGGAAAATTATATTTCTGAAAGGAACACTTCACTTAATAAAGACGAACCAGCATTGATAACTGGTGATACCATTACACAAGCCTAATCGTTCAAAGCTTGATGACGCTCTCTAGCAGCCTGTCAGTAACTCTCAGGCTGTCACCTTTTTATCAGATTACTCGTATTTTTGCAGCATTCATTCAGTATCAGTGTCAAGCAGAAATATCACATAAAGGGGTCCCCTAAACCGATTTGTTTGTTTTATTCAAATCGGCTAAATGCTGGAAGAGATATTTTTATTCGAAAAAACGTCAAAAGAAACTTTAAACGTTAGAGATGTTGCCAAATCAGCCGTTGCCTGGAATGATGGTGGAAAGGTCAGTCACACTTTGACGACATTTGTGAATCATATACCCACATGCCGGATGAAAGTAGATGTAAGGCAGAGAAAAGAACGTTATAAAACAATCGGTAGAAAACAAAGCAGATTATTAAAACATTACAAAACTGTAACATTGTAAAAAAACATGACACATTATTTGCCAGAACGTGTCACAATAAGATCGAAGATAAAATAAGAAATATCACAAACTAGCCTCTCTTCCTCATAAAAATACAACAAATGACAAAACTGGAATGTATGAAGAACACCCTACTGAAATTTGAAAAAAATCATTTAAAGTCAACGAAATCCCACGTAGCTGTGCCTCGGGCATCTGAATGGGAAAACAAAAGGTTTTATATACCCACTAGATAGTGAAAGTATTAGACATACGAACTTAAGCGATTAAAAAACACAATCCTGTTAAAACGCAATAAAAAGACGAACAAGCATTTAAAGAAATACTAAATTGTTTACTAAATTGTTATACAAAAGGAAACATAGAACTTTAGAAATAATAAGTAATGAGACGATTTCCCCAGATAGCGTAAAGTTTTCAAAATCTGGCAGGTGTAGGAAAAAGCCATACTGGTCATTGCTCACTTGTAAGACGTTGGTTGGTAAATTTTCAGCCAATCGCAATCTTGCTCCACCCCCTTTAACTCGTCTGTACATGTCAATGATTACACTGTTGACAGTTTTGGTCTAACTTCCGTTGAGTAAAGATTAACATCCAACAAGCCCACACATATTTTATAGCTTTAATTGTGTAAACAATGTTTCAAAGTTATATGAGCCTCATGACTACGTTGTTAAACAAGTCGTCATGTGGTTACTGACGTGCAATACAAAACCTGGGATTTCAATATGTAACTTTCAATACAATACAGCATAGTGAGTAAAATATATTCAGAATGTTCTGGAACAAATATTAGTGTTAGTAAATAATACTTACATTTACCACGATAAGCATATCATTAATATTTAATTGATTATGCCTTCAATTGTATATCTATGGTTATCTTTCCTTCATACATGAACAAATTTAAGTAAAATCTTAAACATTTACATAAATATTTATTTGAGTTATTATAAAATATATATGTTAAAACAAATGTATAGCTCTCCCTTAAGGCTATAGTAAATTAATTAACTGTTTTAAAATATTTACGTTACGTTTACACTCTTCTAAAAACTATAATTATCTGTGTCAATTCCTTTTTCTTTTTTGTTTCATAATTTTTTTTTTAAATATTATTTTCTAAACTATATAAAGGTCTCTAACAGTAAACTAAAGTACAAGGAATCATTGTTCAGTTTATAACAATAATGACGTGTTACACATTAAATATATGTCTCCAAGGGCCTAATGTATATGGACAGTTAGTAGTAACTTCTGGGTCGCTAACGCCACCTTAGTGCATTGGGGGGCCGGTCATTATTGCACGCCATTAACATCTACAACTCGGTGAGATAAGTACATATGTGATTACTTGTAAAAAACAACTTTTGTACTATAATGTTTCGGTGTTGATGAATTTTCAAAGCGCACATTTTGAATACAAAGAAATACAAAATAAATTAAAATGTTTTGTAGAAAATATTTGTAAGCATTAGAAGTTCAGTAAATCAATTAAAGCAACTGCAATATATGACTGTAATATCCAAAACTTTTATATTTCACTGTATTGAGAATTTACTAAAATTAGATTTTGACATTATAATAACTTGATTGAGTTATTATATCTTTTAAATAATCCTTTTATAATCCTTTTGGAACACCATCGTTAACTTCACTGTGCATGTAAACCATTATTACTCGTTAGGTAAGAAGAAAGATGCTTATGAAAAGGTTGAAGGGCTCATAAGAAGTATCTATACTATAATGGAGAGCATCTAGTTAAAAGTTTTATATATACATTTATTTATATTTTACAATTGAATGTATTAAAAATTTATATCATAAGAACTGTAACCTATTAGAGCCTTATAATCATGCACTCTGTAAAAACAACGTTTTTATCTAAAGACCTGAATGAATAGGAAATTGGTGATTTTTTCACCAAACTAAAAACATATTGATTATCCTCTAAAGGGGTTATTTCCCCAAATACCTGATTTTCCCTATCTGAGTAACGCAAATTCCTGTATGTGGCAACAGTAAAGTTAATTACTTTAATGATATTCTCATTAAAATTAAAAATCTAGCAAAAAAAGGTTTACAGGTGAAATTTAGGTGATCCTCATTAAAAGACCAATCTTTATCTACGTAAGACAATAATACTGATATGAAATTTCTTTTAGGCCCTCAGTAAAGTTGTATACTTAACCCATTTACTAATATTCTCAAAATTAAACATCTTGAAAAAATTTTTTATAGGTGAAAAATTAGGAGACCTATAATAAAAAAAAACAAAACTTCTTCTACGTAAGACAATAATACCGGTAAAGAAATGCTTTTTGACGCTTAGCCAGAGCCCATGTAGAGGATTGTAACATCATAGAACACAGAGTTCTCTTTATAGGAAGAAAGCTTCGTAAAAACTTTCAAAACCTTAACTTATTTAGTTATAGAAATTGTGGGCACAAATAGGCACATTGACAGGCAGATGGAAATTAAATTTTTACAGCATTGTGTTATAAGATTTTAGACGGTAACCTCAGTTAATAAATGTACCTAATTTATACGTCGCAGTTTGGGATATAACGGTCTTGCCATTGAAAATAGCGAGAAAAACAAGAGTATTAAATGCAATAGGCGTTATATTAAATCAAACTGTATATGTGTATTCATATTCAAATTACATGCAACATTCGTTACAATAATCCGACGGTATTTGTATTCATCAATGCTTTGCATAAATAATTGTTAATATAAGGTCTGTAACAAATTAACACAAATTAATTTAAATTCCTATTATTTTATGTGGTATCTATACATACCTCATTATCTCATTATAATGAACAATATACATATGTATAGCAATAATTACCACAAAATCTTTGTTGTCAACTGGTATCTATAAAGTACAATTATACAACATCTTGAATTACTCCCGGCTGTATAGTTGCTAATTAATGACAATAGCTTATGTTCTTATTATTAAAATTAGAGGCATCTTATTGTTAATAAGAATAATGAATTTATTCTAACTAAAAGAGGTTAAGTTAAAAAGATAGCTGCTATATACTCTGAATTAAAAGCACCACATAATCAGTAACTACAATAGATTTATTATTTGATACAAATCCTAATAATACTATAAACGGAATTGTAACTTTGTTGATTTTTAAGCTTTTACACGTGAACTGTTCAAACCGATTAAGCGGCAAGATTATCGCTGGTTAACATATAGACTTTTTTGACGTGACAACGTCTTAAATTAGGTTGCGGCTCGGAGTCACTCATGAAAAAGTGTAACGCCCGGTAACGTTACGATGCCCGTCCAGTGGGTCCGCCGCACGGGATCCGCACGGGATAAAGCAGATAACTGTGGGTCCGCCGCACGGGATAAAGCAGATAACTATGTTTATTCGTGAAAATGTGGAGTGCTTAGATTCGTCATTTACAACAACTACAACAATAAAGGTAAATAATTGTACACTGATATTTCATTATCGTAAACTATGATTGATTGATTAATTGTTAGATTGACACAAAAGTTGAGAAACTGAGTTTATAGGTTATGTCATACTATTGACAAATATTGATAGTGTTAAGTAAATTATTAGTTTAAATCACTCTGCAATCAATCGTAATTCAGTCGATTGAGAAGAAACAGCGCGTATTGCTAGTCAAACATTTAAAATAACAAATTATAACCTCTAACCTGTCATAACAGTGCGACCAAACAAACGAAATAAACCGACCAATCACCACGCGCGGAGTTAGAATTTAACTGTGTTTAGCAAGAAATTCAAATTCCAATTTTAGTAAATGTTTTATTCAACTTTACCATTTACAATAACAAATTTTAATTAATTTCAAATTATGTACAATGTTTTAGTAAACAAAATATACTTCTATAGTTAAAATTTGTGCAATTCATATTTTCATTCAATTCCTTGTTCCTATTGTGCAATTTAATAATATTCATATCAATAAATATTCTACCGAGAAAAAGACGTTGTCACGTAAAATCTTCGCCCGTAAAACCGACTTTACAGGCAACCATAATTTTTTTAAAATATTTGTTTTATATATAATAAATACTTGGATAATTATAGCTGTATTTTTATATAAAATTAAAGTTATTTAAATGAATAAAAATACAATACAACAAATGCAACTAATATGTTCTTACTCTTAAAGTATATAGTGAGAAAGGTAGTTGTATTGATTTATTTCATGAATTTGAGGTAGAGGTTTAGCTTACGTAGAACTAATAAATTTGTTTTGTAGTACTAATAAAGAAAATGGTTTTTAATACACTCATTTTATGTATGATTACAATATTAATTTTAAACAATAAATAACCAAAGTACAGTTTAGCTTAAAGTATACGATATACATAAGGCTTTTATTTAAAACAAACTGTAAGAAATGCTGTTATAGAATAAGCTAAGAAGAAAATAAACTCGTAGCGGAGTTTTTCAATCTGCTAAACTTGCTGAATGAAACCATTATGTCTTATTACTGTTTCAATGTAACTTGAGAAAAAAAGAATATTATGTTGGAAGAATCTTGTTACCTTTTAAGCGGTTAAAGAGTCCACTATTTGCAGTAATAAGGATAAAAGTGAATCACATTACGTATATTATAACAGCGTTCGCTAAGGTTCACATATTACAGTTTGATACCTTCGCACAATTTTTCTTTATTTTTCACACATATAATCATTTAGCTATTTTGTCATAGTCATTATAGTTTACCCATATGAGCAGTTCTTAATGTTTAACAACGTTCAGCAAACTTGTACTGATTGACGAACTTCATTATGGGAAAGAGGTATATGCAAAATGTTCAGTCAATAAGTCAGTCCGTTCTTGAGTTAAAATGTGGACAGACAGACAGACAGATATACGTTTTTCCAGCCCCTTGAATGGTATATGTTGCTAATGCTCAGCTAATAAAGTGATGTAAGAATAAATCTGTTGGTATCTGTATTTGGCGACTAGTATATGGTATAAACATGGACATTTCCCCTAGTTACCTAGAAAATAAGATAGGATGTAGGGGAATTGTAGGTAATTCAGATTTATAATTTTAACTTGTCATATTGAAACATAACTTAAAATAGAAGAAATGTTAAAAAATACAGTATCTCAAAGTATATTACTATTTATGAGAAGCTCACAAGATTAAAAATTCACTTATTCATTTTATAGAGATAAATCTTGTATTTATAAATGCATAATGAAAAACGTTTTAAAGAAGCGATACATGCTATAAATTATAAAACTATATGCCCAGACACCATACTTCAAATTAAATTTTCAATGGCAGTAAAACTGTATACTTCATTAGTGATTTTTTTAAATATTACTCTATTATTATTTGGAATAACTATACAAAATGTGGGGTATTAACCCAAATCATATGTTATACTTAATACTTAGTGGTATAGTACTTTAACATTCCTGATTAGACATACTAAAATTTGAATTTCTAATGCCATGTCACGGATTGTGCCAGTTGCAACAATGCCAGAATATTATGTAATTTATTTTTTCTGGAGTCCTGTCGTAACTGGAATTTTTTTATGTTTTTGTGGCATTCCTGTCTAAAAACTTTCGAACATCAAATTTAGGTGACCCTTGTATTAGAATAACTTATTACAACTTTCTTTCTCTGAAAAATATATATGATTGTCAGAAAAAAAATTCAGCTATCTAAGTTTGAATTCTAACCACAAATTAGCCAGAACAATTTTTAACAACAGACTATACATTACCATTATTATTTTTATTTTTTCGTTTGTGAATATCACGCAAAATATTTACAAACAATAATACCAGTTTATTTCGATAATAGTGAAAAAGGTACAAAGAGGCTCTGTTTTAGAGATTTTCAACCAATTCCAACTTTTAAGTTCATAATTGAAACTTTGCGATCGGATTGTATTTTTTATACAGCATAGTTAATCATGTAATGGTTTTTAAGAATGAAATAGTAAAGTAATGTTTAAAATTATTATCACCCGTGAGAGAGCCAGGTTAATACAATGAGATGATCATATTCCGTTTAATTCCAAGGTAATAAATAGTACTTTAGGTTATTTCAAAAATATAAATTTCATTAGAGCGGAAAATATATGGCTTATTCATCACAAAAAATGTGCTGCCTTTAAGATATACAGCCCATTGCTGTATTTATTTCAGATACACAATCACTGTTTTGTTAACTCAAACATACTTTTGTTATACAGGGTGATTCAAAACTAAACGGCAATCTCTCGGGAGCTTATTCTATAGCTAAAAACAAGTAAAAAAGTTCATATAACTATATGCCCGGAAACGCTTCGTTAGCGAGTTACGCCTAGCGAAAGATTTCGCCCGGATTTCAGAACCCTTGGTGAAGTCAGGCCGTATAAAAATGGTAAAGGTAGTTACAAAGATACAAATACGATTGTTTTTTATGTTTTTATATCAGACAAATTTATTAAAATTCGTCCCAGAGCTGTAAATGCAATACTTTCAGAGATATCTTACGTAAAACACAAGAATTGGTGCAAAGAAATAACACATTTTTGTGTTTAACGTAAGATTACTTCCATAAATGTTAAATAAAGGTCATTTTTTTTCTTAAACAGATTTGTAGAAAATTTAATTCTGAAAAGATTCATGTGAATTACTTAGGAAAAAATTAATAATAGGTATTGAAATTTAGCTTTATTTAAAAATAAAACAGACGCACAAAAATGCATATTCTTATCTGCATAGAATATTAACTAATGTTTAGGTTGTGAGTAACAGCTGATCATTTATTCAACACTTTTTATCGTCATATTTTCTTTGCAAAGGTTGGCAATATCAGCTGATCAACAATTAAGTTCATGAAGTATTTGAATAACCTTTATGGAGGTTTTTGTATTGTGGCGTGTGAAGTTTGTATTTTGTGAGATCCTGTGATTATTTGGAAATATTTTATACAAGTGTATAAAATATTTTATTAAATATTTATTTCTAAAATATTGTATTAAATATTTTTATAAAAGTGGATGTAATTATCTTAGTAAATAATGGCAGATAATGTAAATGGTATGTATTCGTTTGAAGAGTATACGGACATGATACTGATTTACGGCAAAGTTAACAAGAATGGTTTAGCTGCAGTTCAGGAATATCGTGATACTTTTCCACATTGAAGAACACCTGATCGCAAAACATTTGAAGCTGTGGAGAGACGACTTAGAGAAACTGGTAGCTTTAAACCGAAGCGAATAGATATTGGTCGTCAACGTAGCGCAAGGAACTATAATAATGAACAAGCAATAATAAATGCTGTAGAATTATCACCAACCACAAGCACCAGACGATTATCACGTCAGTTAAATATTTGCCAGTCAAGCGTATGGCGGACACTTCATGAAGCACAGTTGTACCCATTCCATATAAACACGTGTTCAAGACTTATTACCGCAAGATCTTAATAAACGGAAGATGTTCGTTTCTGCCGCTGGTTAAGAAGAAATTGTTTACGACATCAGTATTTTCTTCGGCGTATTCTCGTTACTGATGAATCCTGTTTTACTAGAAATGGAATTGTAAATTTTCGTAATACCCATACTTGGGCGTACGACAACCCAAATGAAACTGCGACGAGGCATTTTCAACATAAATTTTCAGTCAATGTATGGCTTGGTGTTCTGGGTGATAATTTGATTGGTCCATTTTTCCTCCCTAATCGACTTAATGGAGTAGCGTACTTAAATTTTTTAAGAACAAACCTGCCTACCCTCTTGGAAGATATTCCTGTTCAAAACAGAATAAATGCATGGTTTATGCACGACGGAGCACCTCCACATTTTTCTAATGATGTGAAAAACTATTTAAATGATACATATGGTAGACAATGGATTGGTCGAAATGGACCAGTAAAATGGCCACCACGTTCTCCTGACCTCACGCCAGCAGACATTTTCTTATGGGGTTGGATGAAGTCAATTGTTTATTCAAAACGGATTAACACCATAGAGGAGTTACGTAATCGCATTACAGAGGCGGCAGAAACTATCAAGAATGCTCCAAACGTTATGAAACGCGCTAGAAAAGAGTGGATTCGTCGTGCGAAAACGTGCATTGCTAACAACGGAGGACACTTTGAGCAACTATTATAGGTGATTATTACAGTTTTATAAAGGTAAATACATTTTATGTTAATGTTCAGTCTAGAATAAATGATCAGCTGTTACTCACAACCTAAACATTAGTTAATATTTTATGCAGATAAGAATATGCATTTTTGTGCGTCTGTTTTATTTTTAAATAAAGTTAATTTCAATACCTGTTATTAATTTTTTTCCTAAGTAATTCACATGAATCTTTTCAGAATTAAATTTTCTACAAATCTGTTTAAGAAAAAAATGACCTTTATTTAACATTTATGGAAGTAATCTTACGTTAAACACAAAAATGTGTTATTTCTTTGCACCAATTCTTGTGTTTTACGTAGGATATCTCTGAAAGTATTGCATTTACAGCTCTGGGACGAATTTTAATAAATTTTTCAGATATAAAAACATAAAAAACAATCGTATTTGTATCTTTGTAACTACCTTTACCATTTTTATACGGCCTGACTTCACCAAGGGTTCTGAAATCCGGGCGAAATCTTTCGCTAGGCGTAACTCGCTAACGAAGCGTTTCCGGGTATATGGTTATATGAACTTTTTTACTTGTTTTTAGCTATAGAATAAGCTCCCGAGAGATTGCCGTTTAGTTTTGAATCACCCTGTATATAAAAGAATTATTAAACTTAAAGTTGTTAAAGTAAATACAAAATTTATGCCGGATAAATTGTGTGTAATTTAATTTTTTTATTATTGATAATACGTTTCAAATATCTGACTTTATTATCGTATATATTTTACAGTAATGGAGACACTTGTTGTATGTAGTATTTTATAGTTTAATAAACTTATCAAAGAAATATCTATCGTTAGGTACACGTAAATATATTTGCAAAGTTGCAAAATCATAAACTGGTATATAAAATCTACTAGCGGGTTAGAAACCAGAAGAATTGTTATTTAGTAGATGATACTGTTGACACAAAGATATATCTATGTATTGTTTTTAGTTTTAATTGTAAACCTCTAGTAAAAGTGTAATATAATTTTTAGGTGCTCGTTACTATTGAATTTGAACTAAAGTGAAGGATGAATTGTATCAAGTCAAGAACAGGTGCGTTGTGCACTTCATACAAGTTTCAGAGACAATAGAACTTAATCGGCTTTATAACTTTGGGAGTTTAATCTCCATCTGAGAGCTGTCAGACAAAACATAATAAATATTTCATACAAAAATAAGAATAAGAGAGTATTAATTCCTTCGTATGATGAATTGCAAACGAGTGTGAATTTTACATAAGTCACGCAGTTTACATAATACGTTTTAAACTGAGGAAATACTTTAAAGTTTAGGGAGGATTTCGGTGGTAATTATTGTACATTTATTAACTGGATTAGGATTTAATAAACATAGTAAGTATAATAAATAAATAATAAGAATATATTTAGTTATTGTATAGTATATTAGTGATTTTACTTTAGCAATTCCAAACGCCATTTAGTTAAAAGAGGTGCAATAACAACGCGAGCAACTTTTGAATTTATTATCCAAACTTAATATACATGCAAAAAAATTAACTGATTATGACAACAAAGAAATGAAAGGAAACGTGTATCTTCGCTATAAAAATGGATTATTATCTTTCTCTAAATACTAAAGTAAGTGAAAACGTTCCAAGCTCATCAACTCTCATTATTTGAGCCTGTCCCGACCGAATAAGCTACCGTGCCCATCCACCCATTTTGCAAATGGCTTAGAAGAAAAAAAATTATTCACTACATGATACTTTTTCGTTGGTAATGTTTGTAAGATGGAAAATTGTTCGTTTTCTGGCGGCAAGAGTACGCAACACTAAGCAACCATCGCTGAGGTTGAACCGTAAAATTCAGGTTTATAACTTATACAAACAGGTTACCACACGTTAAAATTTCACATTATTGTATTGGCTTAATTGATTAACTAGATCCATTATGATTACAAATTTTTGAATGATGTATTATGTTTTGCAATGCTCTCGTTGCCACCATGGCTGCCCGTACGATAAATGTATGAATGTTCTATAAAACTCAACCAAATTGCACGGAACGGTATGCAGCATTATCAATCTCAATGTAGCTAATATATAAGTCCAAAATCTCAAGACTATAAGTTAGTTCGTTCTTGAGATATCGCTCGTTGTGACCGTCTGAGGTACATAAATAAAATGTGTCTATCCCCATGAGTGAAATGCTTCGGTAAGGATCAGCTAGGTAGTAAATAATGTTAAAGTTCTCTCAAAAGTGTTCTAAGACCAATATAAATTAATAGCTAGGAGCACCTATCATAAAGTAAGTCTTACTTGCTAAAACTCTTAAGTAAACTTCCATCCCCGAACTTACGAAAACTCCCAAATAACGAGGTATATCATTGGAGACATCTTTGACTCTAATATATTTTTAATTGCTTATTTTATAAAGTTTTATTTTTAACTGTAACATGGAAGTCCAAGTAAATAGCACATCAATTACTTATCCAAGTACTAACTACTATGAATGTTTTGAAATTATATATTCAGAAGTAAAATGAAAGAAGCGTCGTTATATTTTTAATAAAAGGTTTAATATTATATGGCATGTAGTCTAGTTATTTATGTTAAATAAAAATTTTACTAGTAATAATAATATTATAACATTTGAATATTTTAATCATAAACAAACTCTATTATATGCAAATATCTATTATGGCAAAGAATATGTACGATTACTTGACATAAAATTTATCAGTCGCATAACAATAGGTTAGTTGGCGTTAGTTTTTTATGTTTTAAGAAACCATGTACTGGTTTTAAAAATCAGTTTGTATTATTTAAGATACAATCTTAGTATCTATTACAAACAGAATAATCTTGAAACTCAGATACCAAGTAAGGCCAGGAGATCACTCAGAATTTACATTACTCGTAAAGTAATATTGTGGCTATAAAGAGAAACATTTGCGCACGCATTCCAAACTTTTCATGTTTAATGATCAGAGGCCAGTCATGTGCTTAACTCTCTTGATCAGTGATATTGATTTGTGTTTTTTTGTTTGCCTGGACATGCATAAGCCAGTTTGACTGAAACATACTGGTACAACGTCTATCTTTGGCGCGAATGTTTTTAGACACTATTTCATGTTTAGTGTATTTTCGGTAATAACACGTAAAAGGGAAATGAACAATTAAAAAATTTCAACTTTATTCGGAAACCCATGTCTATTTATTTGTTTATGAATTATGTGCGGAGGTAAATCGAAATAAAATAAAAAGTAAAGTAATAAATGTTTTATAAACAGTCTAATAATGTTTAGTGATACTTTGGATATGCACATGTTTCAGTAATAAATCATAATATTGAGGTAAAAAGTGTGCCAAGTCATTGAGAAACGTTTTTAGTGTTACAATCAGTATGAATTGAAAGTAATTGAGAATAGTATAAAATTTTTGCTTGAGATTTTAAAAGATACGTACTTCTTCTGAAAAAAGATTTATTGAATGTACGGTAATTTTATTGTGAGCAAACTATAATTTATTTCGTCGTTCTATTAGGTAATCAAAATTACTCAATGATGATGTCTGTGTAACCTATATTTTTACGTTTCGTAGTTCGTAGACTGTGTCAGCGTTAGTTAGGTTTCGTAATGTTATGCCATTATAATACTCAATTAATGAGAGGTATTATTCGAGAATCCCAATCGTTACATAATTTTATAAGGCCTATGTGTGTGAGAATGGTTATAAGAGACTATTATTAAAGATTGTATTTTTATCAATTTCGCAATCCCTATATAACTTAATGAATAGCAATTGGATGAAATGTAAGATTTGTTTCTTGAAATCCGTGTTTTATTTCTTGTTTTTCAAATTTTCTTCTTCTTAGATATAATCATTTTAAAGCTCTTGAATAAGCTTTGAATTGAAAGGATGGGTTTTATAATGGATATTAACGACTCGTTTTGGATGTTTCGGTTGGTATGGTTTGCGTGTATAACAAAGTTATATTATCTATTTTCAAAAGGAAAACATTCTTTATACAGATAGTGTACTGCTAATCATTTAATGCTTAGTAACTATTCAAATACAATCAAAACCTCGACAAAGAGACTATGAACAGTTTCACTAAGATCAGTTACTAAGTCCTGTCAACAGAACTTGCTGCTGTTTCAGAACCGTCAATAATTATTCCAATGCAAATTCTTTGTTACATCTTGTCTATGGTAAAATTGAGAAATTATTTATGTATTTGGCAATTAATTACTAGAATTATAGTGAAATATTAAAATATCACATAAAACGAAACAAGCACTGAAAAAACATCCTTAGAGTGTAAGATATTAAAGTAAAGTGCTACCGTATAAAATCATATTGCTAATTAAATGTCATAAATTCAACGCCTCCCAACATTGATCCAACGATTGAACTAAAATCTACTCGCATTGTACTACAAACTATGTATGTCTATTTGGTTGTCTGTTTGACACCGGATATCTCAAGAATGAATTTAGTTATAGATTTAACAATCTTAATGTTTGCTCTCTCTCTCACTCTCTCTTTTATTTTCATTTATTATAGCTCATTAAATAATGTTTCTTGCTTAATATTTAAGCTCATCGCGTATGTTGTCTTACATCTTATAGCCATATATCGTCATCTAATAGAATTTTTTAATCTTTGTCATCTAGTTTCAAATTACGTGGGGGAAAAAACGCCGATTGCCTCGAATCAAAAAGTAAAAAATAAAAAAACTAAGCAGAAAAATATTGACAATGCAGCAAAAAACATTCACAAAGTCAAAAATCCTAAAGTTCAAAAAATAACAAAACCTCAACTAACACACGCAAATTTCCAATCTTCTCAGACATGTATCCCTCACTACACATCAATTACCGTCAGAGGAGACAGCCACGCTCGTCACATCGCGGGAATGGTGATGAAGCTGACCGGCCCTAGGACATCGGTTAGCGGCATGTGCATGCCTGGAGCCCGGCTGCTCGACATCATACGTCCGGACCTAACGTCACCTGACCCTGGACCACGGTGTGAGGTGCTAATCGCCGGCACCAATGACTTGGCTGTCGGCGAGCAGCGTAACATTTACCGCCACCTGGAGAACTACATCGTGGCCAGACCGGCCGGCACCGAGCTTCTCCTCGCCACTCTGCCGCATCGACACGACCTGGACCTGGACCACCCCATACACGTGGAGACCGTGCTCGTGAATGCCTTCGTGGAGGAACTGGCTGCCCGGCACAACGTCCGCTTATTGAAATTTGATGAAGTCGGCCGAAGGTATTTCACGAGACACGGTCAACATCTCTCCATGCGGGGGAAACGGATGCTGGCAGGGATGATTGTCAGAGCTCTCGCTTCTTCTAGTCCAGAGACGCCGTCAACGTCCCTCGAGAGCGCTCCGGCGGCCATCGCATCTTCTCCGCTCGAGCCAGTGCCTACTGAGGTTGTTGGAGATTCGACTGGGACCCTACAGCCATCTCCAAATCTCCAGCGCCTCTCATACGCGGACACCGTGAGAGGACTACCTAGTGATGGTCTCGATGGACGCTCTCCTGTCTCAAAAAACTTGACAGTGCTGACCAGTGCGGGAACCAACCTAGGGAGGACCTCGGATCCAACATCAAAAAATGCTCATATTTCTAATCTCAACATTCAAAATTCAAAAATTTCAAATCACAAGCTTAAAGTAATTCACCAGAACGCTCAAGTTGCGACTAACAAGGTTTACGAATTGGCGCTTTTGTGTGAAGAGCTTAAACCTGATGTGCTGGTTGTCTCGGAGCATGGTTTCAAGCCCGAATCAATCGATATCTTCAAAATTCAAAATTTTGAATTGGCAAACTATTTTTGTCGAAATCATTTTAAAGGGGGTGGTGTGGCAATTTTGTGAAAAAATCGTCAAAAATCGAATCTTTTAAAATTGACAACAGTTTGGACTTGGATTTTGAGGCCGTAGGTATCAAAGTCTCGTCAAACTCTTTTGGTAAATTAACGGTTATTGGACTTTACAGGTCTCCAAATGGCTGTGAACATTCTTTTTTTGAAATGTTTGAGCATCTCTTAAATCGTCTTTCTCAAAATTCAATGAATTTCGTATTAGTTGGTGATCTTAATATCAATGTAATGGACCACACCAACCCCCTTACCCAGCGGCTTCGCGATGTTCTAAGATCTTTTAACTTAAATTGGTCCGTGAATACACCGACACGAGTGACCGCGACGTCGAGTACTGCCATCGACAACGTCATTACCAACATTTCTGACACCACAGTCTCTGTTTTGAATACGGCGGTCTCTGACCATTTTGCGCAGGAGATAGTGGTTCATGGATGCAAACTACAAACTCAAAATTCAAAATTCAAAATTTCACGAGTTTGTAATTTTCAAAACATTTGCCATCTGAACAAACTTTTAAAAAATGAATCTTGGAACTTTTTAAATAACTTTCAAAACGTCAATGACATGTATCGGGCATTTAGTAATGCTTTCAATTACTATCTAGATGTTGCGTGTCCTTTTAAAAAAACAAAAATCAATACCAAACCTCAGAAAATTTCATGGTTGACCAAGGGCATTCTCATATCTCGAGAAAAACTAAAATTCTTTCACAAAATCTTTATTGAATCTGAAAATGAACGTTTTAAACAATTTTTTAGAACATACCGGAGGATCTACAAGAAAGTCATACGAGCGGCTAAAGCCTATGACATCAATAGAGCCTTGGGTGAATGTAAAAATTTTTCAAGGACAGCTTGGAAAATTATTAATGATTCTTCTCGAGATACGAGTAAGGACAAGGGTTCCAGATCATTTGTGATCAAAGTTGATGACACAATTGTTGAAGATCAATTACTAGTGGCAAATGAATTCAATAAATATTTTTTCTTCTGTTGCCTCAATGAATCCGTCATTCACGGAAACTCAATCTTGTGGAAGGCGTGTTCCGGAGCCGGTTGCGTCCATGGCTCTGCCTCCTGTGTGTGGGGATGAGATAGCACGTGTCATACAGGGGCTGAATTCGAAGGAAAACAGGTGACGCAAATGGGATGTCAGTTTGGTTACTTAAACGGTGCCTCAGGCACTTATTAGGACCACTCACAAAACTGATAAATTCCTCATTCGAATCTGGAACTTTTCCTTCTCTTTTGAAGACAGCCAAAGTCATTCCAATTTTCAAGAAGGACGATCCTTACATTCCAAGCAATTATCGGCCCATATCAATTCTTCCGGTGTTCAGCAAAATTTTTGAAAAAATTTTCTATGAAAGACTTGAAAGCTTTCTAGAAAACAAGCGGATTCTGAATCCAGAGCAATTTGGATTCAGAAAAAACAAATCCACAATTGACGCTGTGAACAACCTTTTGGAAAATGTCGTCGATGGATTGGAACGGCGAGAACATGTGCTTAGCATATTTCTTGACCTGTCCAAGGCATTTGACTGTGTGCATCATGAGACACTGCTGCACCAGTTGGAGAAATGTGGCGTTCGGGGACTCCCGCAGCTGTGGCTTGCTTCTTACCTAAAGGAGCGGGATCAGAGCGTGGAGATTTCGAACGTCACATCTAACAAAATCAAAATGCCTCATGGTGTCCCTCAGGGATCTATCCTTGGGCCTCTTTTATTCCTGATTTATGTCAGTAGATTGAACTCGGTGATCCAACATGGGAAACTAGTTCAATATGCTGATGACACAACTCTCTGTTTTAAAAGCAAAACACTGCAAGAACTGGAAATCACAACGTTTGTTGAAGTGAATTCATGTATTCAATTCTTTTCTGAAATGAACTTGAAAACAAATCAAACCAAATCAAATTTTGTACATTTCTGCATTCGGCAGAATACACGTTCGGATGGGCCAGCTGTATTTGTAGATAATGTCCTTTTAGAGGAAACATACTCTACAAAGTTTCTGGGAATGTTCCTTGACAGAGGGCTGACCTGGGACGACCACATCGACCACATATGTGCTAGAGTTTCCGCAGGTATATATGCCTTGCGCAACCTAGCAAAGTTATGTTCCCCCAAAGTTTTAAAAATGGCCTACTATGGCCTTATCCATCCACACTTTGCGTATGGAGTAAGACTTTGGGGAGGCTGTGCCAAAAATAGATTGGAACGAGTATTCAGACTTCAAAAAAAGGCTGTCAGAATCATACAAAAGTTGAGTTTCAGAGAGTCGTGTAGGGAATCTTTTAGGGAGCTTGAATTTATGACTTTGCCCTGCCTCTACATTTTTGAGGTGATTACGTACTGCAGATCAAGGTGTACTCTGATTCGTGGCAGGGACGTTCACCAATATGAAACAAGAGGCAGGGACAACTATCGAACTCAGCATCACAGACTGGCGCTGTCGCAACATCTACCTCAAGAAGTTGGTGTCAAACTGATCAATAGGCTCCCTGAAAGTATAAAGAATTCCAACAATCAAAATCAATTTAAAACTCGTCTAAGACGCCTACTGGTGTCTAGAGCGTTTTACTCTGTCGATGAATTCATGATGAGCCGCTGGGATTTATGAGAGCATAGGATCTGAGGTCAGTGAGAATGTGTTTGAGAGAATGTATGAAGATGTAAGTTTGACTGTGTGTGTGTGAATGTATAAGGGGTTGCTTATAACTATAATTATAAGGGGTTTCTTGACGATTGCGATGCAATGTTGAATTGTAAAGAAAATGCAATAAAAGATGATTTGATTTGATTTGATTTGAGTTTCAATATCTTACTGATTAAATGATTAATTTTACACTGCTTGATTTTCGTTAATATGCATTCAAACAGAGTATGTTACTATTATTTATTTTTAGTTAAATTTAAATCGTTAACTTTTAATTTTTTTGTGAGATTTACAATGTATATTAGTACTTTTGTGATTGCAAACTCGAGTGATGATGAACTTGGATCTCACACACAGGCTTTTGCCCAGGTGGGTACCTTCCTGTGTATTCTATTATTACCATACTTTTATATATGTAAATGATATAAATAAATGGAATGAAATGAAACCTTGGTGATTAAAAGTTTGTTATGTAACGTGCTCTGCCGTACTTCCACCTAGTTTTAAATCGACAACTGCTCATGACGAAACGATGAATATACATTTTGAAATATTATGTTAAGTATTATTCTTGAGATGTCGTCCGTATGAAAGTGTAACATATATACTCAAAATAGACAGATCAAAAGTCCTAAGTAACATTTGTTCAGCCTATAGAGTGATGCGTTTTCTTAATTATCAGCTAATTATGTATAGGTAAGCATAGATCACTAAATTACCGTTACTTTACTCAAGTAATATACTCATATAATAGCAATACATTTGAGAATATTTTATTTTATCAAGGATGGTCCAGTGGTATGGATACAGTGTCTGCATACGTAAGCTTCTTTATAAACAAGGAAGAATAGTAAAATCTATTTAGAGGACTTTGTTCGTAAGTAACTTTGTGCTGTGCTAAATATAAGGAACCGTGTCCAAACTAAAATGATTTATTTTACTTCTAGAATAGTGTCATTTTTATGCATTGATTTTAGTGTATAATTTAGGTTAGTTCATTACCACATCTAACAGCGGTACACAGCATAAAAGCTGTTGATAAGGTTAATTCAGCTCGTTTAATAGACTTTGGTATGATATCAGCTAGTACGGGATAAGAATTAAAGGTACTACAAATGAAATAAAAATCGTTTCGCTCCGAGACTCCGGAACTTTTCGGGAAAAAATGTATCGTCTCGGAGCGAGACTCTCCACGCACAAGCGTGTATTTACATCATCTCGTAGTGAATCCCTGGCAATAAAACGGTTAAATGAATGAAAGAGGCACTATTAAATGTGGAGTTTAAATAATCCTTTATGAAATAATAAAACATCCTTCACGCTTGTACTACTTTCTCTAACTTTTTTTATTACTCTCGTTTATTTTACTTATTTACATAATTATTACTTTATTATAATATCATATTTTTACTTATACTTTTTCACCTACCTAGGTACATGGTAATTTGATGAGTACGTAGTACAAAAATTTCGTGTACTTTCCTAAACATTATATTTCAGCTGATAAAAGAAAAAGAATAAAAGAGAATCATGATTTTATGCGATATATAGTACCTGTATAAGCTATTAAGAGAGAGCACACGCAAAATCAAATATTCGAAAAATTATTAAAACATACAAAATATTAATCAATAAACAGGTAAAAAATAAAGTACCACTCTGCCATAACATTCACGATGATTAAAATCTTTTTATTCGGCACGGACAAGCGTTGTATGTGGGACTGGGATTGAATGGAGGTTAATCTATAAAATATACAAAGTAACGTGATGTTTTAGTTTCAAAGTGTATCAAAACTGCAATAACTGCCAGGTGGGATACAGGAATGATCAGTATATTTATTTTAGCATAATTTATTTGGGTGACGTTCATGTCAATAAATATAGTTTTGTTATTTAAAATGTATATGTTAAAATATTAAGATATTTAGTTATTAGTTTCTCTTATTAGTATTTCCGTTACAGGATGAAAATAATATATAACCTGATACATTTAATATATTAGGTGTCAATATTAAATTCATCTTTAAAAACACTATTGTGTGTAGTATCTTTTACATTATAATTCTTTAAACTTACAACATTACCTTTCAATGAAATGTCACCGATTTTGTTTTAAAGATATATAGAGCTTTTAAAATTGCTACAATTTTCAATTAGTAAAATAAAACAATTCAAAAAAACACATTCGTTTACAACCACATATCCTTTAACTTTGTAAAAACCATTAAATTTCCATATGTGAAGAGGGTTTGAATACAAAATGTGAAAACCTCTAGTTTGTTACAAATACCATGATTAGTGATCCAATATTTGTTTCAACATTAATTGTCTATCGCCCTATATAATGTGTAATTATACTGATGTTTGGAACTATTTGTAGTTAATTGATATTAAAAAACAGTTACAAACCATTTGTGTTTTAGTGTAAAGAGACAGTTTGACTTTATAGCGCATAATGACCAGATTATATCAAAACACTAGTATCAATCGGAATTCAAAAAAGTCTCTTGTTTTAATATTTTGTTAAATTAGCTAGCCGAACTATTGATTCGACATAATTTTACATATAAATAATATATTTTTTACCATTTTGCAAATAAAATAAATGTCATATTTTTAATTCAATTTCCACTTTGAATGAAAATTGACAAATTTTTTTAGACAGTTTCAAGGCTCTGAGTTAATAAAACAATGTTACCAAGATCTTCTTAAGATTTAGTATGAGATAAGGAATGAGAGTGAATTACTTATTAATATCAACGAAAATACTACATCACCGATTTATGTTACTACCTCTTCGAAAGGTTATAAAATATTCCAAAATAAATGTGCGGAAGAGCAAAACAGTAAAGGCTAAAACTTACTACAACTTTATAAACAGGTTGGTCAAGTTAAATTCCTTCACTTAGAAGTTATGAAAGAATGTCGATTTCAGGTCCATATCCCACGGACGTGTTTTTTAGCCCTAATTGCATTCCTTGCACAGAGTATGATGGAATCTGCCCTAACTTTCTTACTTATGACGCTAAAATGTCCATGACTTGTACGCTAGAATTTATGTATTTAAAAAAACTATGACTGCCAGTCATATTAGGTGTACAATTTAAATATACTTGGAATATGATTTATTAAGTAATTTGAAAAGAATTTTACTAGGTGTTAGATATTGTTTCAGGAATCTATAATAAAAATGTAAAAAAACTTTTCTAAATACGATATCCTAAAATAATTAAACTCATATTATATTTTTCTGCGGCTGGAATATAACAATTCTCAGTTACATTTTTAAATATTAAACGATATAAAAACCTTATATAATAAATTATTACGATTTTTATTCAGATTTGTATCACATTTCGGAATCTTTTTAAGTTTTACAAAATTATAAGCAATACAATCATTAGTTTTAATTTGACATATTTTTTAAATAAAAAAACTAATATAATCGAAATTGTTTTAATAGTTTCTAAAGCGATTAATTGAGATTATATTTACGCGCGAGATAAAAAAGACTGGTTTGGAAATGCTATCGAGCCTCGCTACTATACTATTTTAACTACGTAATGCCATTTTTTACGTAACACTTTTTTATATTCCATTTTGATGTTGAAACAAATGTTTGAAAATGGGAGTGCCAAACCATATAAAAGAAGGAAACATGACTTTTCCGGACATTTGCCATCGTTCACTGAAACAAGAAATCAGTAACACTACGTTTCGAGATCTGCAATCTGATCTCTTCTTTAGGTAAAGAACTAACCTAATACAGAATTAAAAACTAGGTTAAAATAAAAGAATCACAGTTTATTTCAATAACTGCTTTGGGAAAGATAAGTTAACATGGGGGAACATTATTTGGTAGTGAAATCAACGTCTGGGAGAGGTAAAATAAGCATATTTAAAATCGAGGAAAAGATAACTGTAGCGGACCTCAGCTGTATTGCAAAGTTACCCAGTTCTATAATAAGTTATAAAAATAGATTTTATCCTCAAAATATTATTTTTGCAATAATGAATCCATTGGGAAGACATTATGTACCAAGCGGTCCGCTGACAATGTCGGGCTACGTGCCGCGTTCATAGTTAACGTTAACCCACTATTTTAGTGCCATTGGCCGTTATAGTTTTGAAAAATATGACAGATACCGTTATTATGGTCTCTACTGGTTTTTTACAAAAAATGTAATACATTTCATTTAGTTTTGTTACTGGAAGCACTGAATTGAAAACCCGTATTTGTGGAACTTTCCGTCCTTGTTTTTGTTGATCAGCTGCTAAGTGGGAAGTAAAGTTTGTAGTATATTTTTGTTTTGATATGATATTGGTCGTAATATCTGTAAAACGAGCTTTTGTTTTTGCTTTGTTACTAGACAGTGATTACGAGCGGAATAGTCATATTAGTTATAGTAACAGAGGTGTTGCAGACGTAATTATTTACTATGCACAAATCCGGTTTACCCAGTCACGGTTAGTTTAAGGATGAAAAACTTGACTTTTAAGATTAAGGTTATTTGTACTATTAAACTATTGTACAATACTTTTTATTATTTGCAAAGTAGTTTTGTGTTTAGTGAATTAAAAACATGAATTTCCAAGGTAACAAGAAGTTTGAGGATATATCCCGTTAAATCACAGCAAACATTACTCATAATACTTATTTTAATTTTGATATAATTAATTAAATTATTGGTATAAAATATACACGAACACATTTATCCATGTGTAAAGATTGTCGTATTTAGGGTAAACTATGTAAAAGTTATTTGGAAAAATAATTATTTTATTGGTAATAAAATATTTAATATATTACATGTATATTTTTAATATTTTACACACTTTACTGTAAATACGACGCTAATAATGACTGATATATCTTTTATGAATTAAATTTTAGAAATTTTTAACCAACGTATTACACTTTTACAAATCTTAATTGCTGCTATCGGCCCTGAAGACGCATTAATTATTAATTTATCAATGGTTTCCTAGTTGTAGTATTCAAACGTTTGTAACACCTTGCATAGTAATTTTTATTGTGTATCCTTCAAATAGACTGCGATCTCTTAAAAACGTGAAGGTAAAGCATTGGTGTTGATTCTGCTGCTGCAAATCACATCAGGCTAAAAGCTTTCCATTGACAATTTAGTGTTAATTCATCAAGTGAAAGACGTTCCCACCAAATACGCACCTTGTGTGAATATTTCAACGAGGAAGTTCATTAATGATTAACGTGCTACGAACTTTACTCAGAAGTTTTAGAATTCTTTGCCATAGTCAATTAAAGTTAACAATTAATAATAATAATGTAATTTGGAAAAGAGAAGTATAATATGTTTTAAATAAATTTGTAGGAAAATAACAAAATATGCTATCAAAGTGTAATGTCATTCTCCGGTCATAAGTACTTTTATCACTGTTAGATAAACCAAGCAATTAAAATAATCCTAATACAAAGTTTTTACCACCTGTATATTTATTTGAAATTACAACTTAAAACCAAGGCCATTTTATTCTATGTATGTGGCTATATTATCCAAAACATGACATTAATTTTGCAAAATGTAGAAAACCTCCAGCAAAATGTAACGAATTATTTACACATCAATATCCTTATTTTGAAGTATTGACCCCAAATCATAACTCACGACAATGTAAAACGAAAGCAAATAAACAATGTTGTATGCAGTCCGTACAACAAACCCTTGACCAGCTACATCAAACATAGTGTTGCTTTTGTTTTAAAGGTTAGGAACATTATCTTGAAGCTAACCAGCAGATAAAAAGATTGGGATGACTGTGACAAAATTTATATTGGACAAAAAAAGAACAATAAAAAGACGATTTAAAGAGCATTTATCACACACAAAATATGGAAGAGTTGAAAAATCTGCTGTAGCCAAGCACTGCATCGAATCAGGACACAGAACATCAATTCAAAATCTAAAATTAATAAAAGAAGTAACAAAACCCACGAACTTAAATGCTTGGAAACACTACACGTAAACATAAATAAAGAAAAACTCATAAACAATGAAGAGGGCCGTACTGAAAATTCCAGTCTTCTTTCTTCTCAATTTATTCTAAAATTAAAATTACACTGTGGCCATATCTAATTTTCATGCTGGCTGAAATATTTCCAAAATCTTTGGTATTTACATATATACACCATATGGTATTATAATTGAAATAAAAGTTATGTACAAAATATAGTTATAGTTGTGTAAAAGTTGTATTTATTTGTGGAGTCGCCTGATGAGGAAACCTTCGGTTTTGAAAGGCCTCGCATGAAAAATAAATAAATAGGTAATGATATGTAATATTTACATTTATTAATATTTATAAGCTATTCTTTATTAATGAATCGGCCTGATACACTTTTCACAATAACATAATTAAAGTTACATTGTGTGTTTTATATTTATTCAATGCTAACCAAAATTTATATATTTATATATTGTAATTTTGTGGGCAACTGCACAGGTGTGTTATTAAACTTTTTCTAATAGCAACACAATGATTACTTCATTATTAATACAGGCATTCCAGATACACGTAATAAAAACACGTGTTTTTCCTCATGGAAGAGTAGGAATGCAATTCAACAATTTAGACAAAAAACTGTACTGGTTTTGCTCTGAATTTTTTTTATTTTACGCCGTTATGAAATCTGAGAGCTAGGGTTTACAAGGGAAACAATACTTGTAGACAAGGAAAACTTGTTTGTGAATTTTATATCAATGAGAGATTTTATTTTGAGGAACTAAGAACAGAAGAAATTGATTAATGTCTCTAACTATATTTCGAATATAACTTCATTATTGCCACAGTGATTAAATAGACTGTATTTTACTACAATATATTATAATGTTAGTTAAAGATGGATTCAGGTTTATTTTATAGTAACACTTACTCCATAATGGTAGGTGGGGAGACGAAAGATGGTTTATACATAACATTGAGATGGAAAGTTTGTTCTTAGCAGCAAGCATTTTTGTGACCAGAAAAGCTTTTAGAAAACTTTACTGAGGTTCTTTTTTTCTTCTTGATTCAAATGTCAACAGTTTCCGTTATAAACTGAAACTCAGTTCTCTTCAGTTTTTTATCTCGTAATATAAATTACTATGAAATATTATATTCTGCTATGCTGCTGCAATCATTAATTTATTTGTATTTCTAAGAGATCAAGAATATAACTCTACAGAAAAAGCCAACAGTCTTCCCGTCAATCCGTTTAGTGGTATGCAATTGATCCATGTTTCCTCTTGTATTGTGAAAATATTTTATAAAACTCACCAAATGTATCATGAACGTGTGATGGCTGTGTTAACGAAGTATTGAAATACTATAATTCACAATGAGATGATTATATAATGAATAGTTTTAGTGCAATCAACCATAAAAAACAGCCTCATTTACACGTAATATGCAGTATTTAGGACGCTAAAGAGTTTTGTGTTATGTTAATACGTACCCATCAACCTATATATTTTAATTGGACTTGAGAAAGCGATACTCTTGTTTAATGTTTTACAACAAATAGAAACTGTGTGCGTCGTCATATCATTTAATACAGTATACACGCAATAAATCACATTCCACCGTACTCCAGTCAAAGAATGCAATTAGACCTCGGAACACGTCCATAGTAATATGACCTGTAATCGACATTCTTCCATAACTTCTGAGAAAAGGAATTCCACTTGGATCTAGACTTCTGCCGGTAAACTAAGTTGTGGAACTGGGACACCGTTATTTATTTGAGTAATCATATTGAGTATTTTTAACTTTTACTGGTATTTCATGCAGCTAAAGTAAAATCATCTCTATAGTGGTTATTACTTGACAGTGAATTGTTTTAATTAGAATTACTTAAACATTTAATCTATGATTTATTGTTTTTTCAAATTTTTTTATCAATTCAAATTATTCAAATTAATATTATACTTATTTTTCGTGTTCCCTATATCAATGAACAATCAATATTTGTAAGTAAATGTAGTGTTAACACCTTTTAATAGGCAACCAAAATTATAAAAAAATCTTGAATTTAAAATTCCAAATTTAGATTTCACTTCATTTGTTACTACATCAAATATTAAAATGAAATATAATTATACTTTCTGTTAAATAATAATGCTTTGAAATTTTCTCGTTGCCATAGCAATGTCCGACACGAAAAATAGTTAATAGAATAAAAATGGCCGCTAACGTTTAGGCAATTGCCACGGAATAACATACACAGTCATAGAATTCGAGTTTAACTTAATTTAATTAAAGCTTCTAGCAAAATGATAAGTCAGTTAGTGCCTAATATATCTTCTGGACAGAGAGACAGAATTAACATTTTCTCATCCTAAAGTTATATTATTTGCTTAGAGCCAGTTTTGTAATATCAGGTAAATTTAAATATTCTTGGAGTTTCTTGTTGTTTTCTCGGGCGTCGAGATTCACAATATGGAAGAAACAAAAATTAAAGGTACAGTTAAATAGCTCGTTAGGAATTTCTAGTCGGGTGATTACATATTAAAGAGTAGAGTTCAGTTCTAAAAGGTACTATCTTAAAGGGATTTATAATTTCGTTATTAATTGATTGTAAATGAGCAACATCATCCAGTCTTGCTATATCGTTTGTTTGATATTATATCTTTCAAGGCAGTTTATGCTTTTTATCTTACAATTAAAACTTTCAATAATCATAGTAAGAATCAGACAAGATGAGAAAGTGTAAGAATACGATTAAAAAAAGTTAGGAACTGGTATAAAATGTAAAAAACTATTTTATTATACACAACTTTTATGCGCGAGGTAGATAGACGTGAGTTAATTTGACCGAAATTTAAAATAAATATGTTTAAATAAACATTTTTACAACCATCGATCAGTAAGAAATATATTACCTAATTTTGACATGAGAATTGCTAAATAACTTTCTAGAAAAGAAGTGTATTCTACGGAATTAACGAAATTGTGAAAAAGATTCGGACGTATTAATGAAAATCCTTAGAAAAATCTTCGTTACAGAATGATTAGTCAATTAAACTGAAGTTCATTAAAGGACCAAGAGATCTATTTTAAAAATATTGATTGTATTATAAAGACTGTGTACGAAAATTAAAATAAAGATTAAACTGGAAAGCATTGCTTGTTAGAAATTACGTCTATAAAACCTCATCAGTTAACGATAATTTTAAATTATTTGATAAACTAATTATTACCATCATATAATAAAATTGATTGTTATTGATACTACTCACATGATTCTATTCAGAAAACAACAGGAAGGTATGATTTATGTGTCATATATTACAACTACATATAGGCTACTCCTATTAGTAAAATAAACATTGTAAAGGATTTTTTAAAATATAATTCCCAAATCATGTAAAATCTACTACGTAATGAGTTACACTAAAAGTTGAAGAAAATATTCTGCCCACTACAAAGTAGAGTTTAAGAATTGAATTGGTCATTTGAGAAACCCCATAAGTCAATTTTTAGCTATAATTTTAGTTTTTTTATATTTTTGCAATCAACAGATATAAATACACAGTTCCTCTGAGAAACAACATAAGTCAGACTTTTTTTACCAACTTTATAATGCCACAAAGTTTTAGTTCACTTGAGAAACACCATAAGTCAGTGACTTATAGTGTTTCTCAAGTGAACAGCAGCAACAGCTGACACCTTGATCAGTGATCAGCTGTTTACATTGCACTAACAAATTCCAGCCCAGGTTTGAGGTTATGGTGGGATATTAAAGAGTAGCCTATTTTCTTTGTTCGTCTAATATCGAAATTGAAACATTTTTAAAATCATTATCAGAATGAATGAGCTAGATGTTAATTTAGAGATTCAGAAACGTAAAAGGAAAAAGGGTGTTCTCAATAAATCCGAGTACAAGGCCGAAATAATTAAAAAAGCCAGAGTTTTCAGGAAGCTCATACATAAGTTGGACTGGAAAAGAAGTACCAGAAATAACTCCAGGAGAAGATTGCAAGTAAGTATTTTTCACTTTTATTATGTTCGTTCAAGTACTAAGCTTACATATTTGTACATATTTTTATGTGCATATCTCTTAAATGTCATATAATAGTAGATTATAAAAGATAGAAGTAAAAACATTTATTATTTACTACTGTCCCTATTATGGACTACGTCAGTTTTTCTACCTTAGCTGTCATAGTGCTATAGCAATAATTTCTATCATTGTGTTTGTGATAGCCTACTTTTTTAGCTCTTATCCTGTAAACACAATTTAATATATAATATACACACACACACACACACACACACACACACACACACACACACACACACACACTCACACACACACACACACACACACACACACATACATGAACGCACCATAACGCATACCTATTACTGTTGGTAGTAACACTAATAAACTAAAACTTTCTTTAAAAAATCCTTTTCACAATACACTTTGGTATAGACTAAGTTTTCTATCCTTATATGAAACCAATAAATTTGATGTGTTAAAGTGAAGAAAAATATTTTAAACACACTCACACAAACAATTGCAACATGGCCTAATTGATGCAATATAATCTATAACATTAAAGAAACTCTTTAAAAACTTTAAATAATAGATATATTCCCAGAAATAATTTGTTGTTTTTTTCAGGTGTCGGCGGAAGTGCTTCACAAAAGTGGCAGATGAAGAACGGAAACGGATATTTGAGACCTTTAGAAGTTTTGGGGTCTAAAAATGAGCAAGACAACTATCTACAATCTTTGATTGCAGCAACTGAAGTTAAACAGAAACGGCGGAGGAAATCAAGTGAAATATCACGTAAGCCAGATAGAGGAAATACATTCATTTACGAAGTATCAACACCATCTGGGAAGCAGCAGGTATGCAAACTTGCATTCTCTAATATACATGGAATAAGTAGTGACCGCATCAGGAGATTGACAAAACTACTAACAGAGGGTAAAAAATCCTCAGGATATGAGAGGCAACAGTGTCCCGGGCAATGCAAAACCAACTAATTTTGTCAATAGAGTTAAAGAAACTTATCGCTATCCTTTTCCTGTGAAAATAACACACTATGGTACAACTGATTATAGCTACTTGAATGAAAAACTTAATGTTCTTGAGATGTATAAACTGTTTTTAAACAGGCGAATCCAGATATTGATATTGGGTACAAATTTTATCTTAAAATATTTAAAGAAAATTTTACTCTGCATTTTGGTCGTCCACAGGTCGACACTTGCTGTACTTGTGAGGCTCTTGAGATAAAAATTAAAAGTAAATTCTTGAATGATATAGCTAAAAGAGTCCATGTAGCTGAAAAAATAGTCCATAAAGCGCAGGGCTAAAAAGTTTTACTATAAAATCAACGAAGTTCAGGAACTGGCTGCTACTAATGAAAAATATTGGTGGCATATGTATTGATTATATGCAAAATTTACAGCTACCAACTATCCAGTCCAAGAAACATTTTTATCTCAGACAACTCACTGTTAGTGTTTTCTGTGTCCATAATCTTAAAGACAACAGTGTAGTATTTTTTATGTATCATGAGGGAATTGGTGGTAAAGGCCCAAATGAAGTCTGTTCATTTCTGTTGAGCTACATTCAAAATCATTTAATAGAAGGGATTGAACACTTACATATTTTTTCTTGACGGATGTGGAGGCCAAAATAAAAACCACTCAGTTCTCAGATTGGCAAATGCCTTGGCCTCCACAGGAAAGTTTAAGACAAGTAGAGCAGTATTTTCCTATTAGAGGGCATTCTTTTCTGCCCTGCGATAGGGACTTTTCAGTTATTAAAAGAAAAGTGAGAAGGTGCGACAGGAGTGTACACTGTTAAGGAATTATGCTGAAATGTTCCTAAGTGCCTCATTAAAAAATGAGTTCTATGTGGTCCTACCTGAGTCAGAAGACATTTTAAATTTCAAGGATTGGTGGCCTGCATTTTTTAAAAAGAATGTAATTTCTCAGGAAACACGAGGCAAAGATGTGCCCAAAAGAAAAAAAGGTTTCTTTTAAAATCTCAAATTTTCATGCAGTTTTTCCCATTCACATGAAAATCCTGGTATAGTAAAAGCAAAAGACTTCATTGATGGTGTAACTGAACACACTTTTGATATAAAAAAACACAAACCGTAATAGGTTGAACCTGCCTACACAAAAAGCTTATCAAGAGGATTGTGTACCAATAAACAAGAAAAAAATGGATGACCTTGAAAAATTAAAGCCTTATTTACCTGACGATGAACAAAATAAAGATGTTCTCTACGACAAAATATTCTCTCATGGAAAACTGTCAATAAAGGAGATGTTGAGATAGATTGAGAAAATATTGCTTAAAACTCCAGAACTTTGTTTTTATATTAACATGAAACATAATTATATGTTAGATTTACTAATGTAAAATTATAATAAACATTTTTAGCTGTTTAACTGACTTTATTTTCCTCCATATCAAAATCAAGTGTCTCTATTTTCCTTTAAAAACCCTATAAGTCATTGTTTTTGCTCCATTTTCTTTTAAAAGCCCATAAGTCAAAAAATTATTTTTAATATATTTCTATGAAACTTAAATACTTATAACAGGTTAAAATTTGTAAATTCACAATTCTAATAGTGAATTCTATAATTAGATTGTGGTTTTTTATTATTTGGTGCAAAATTACCAATCTGAGAGTGATTTTTTTACATTTACCAAAAGTAGGTTTTTTTGACTTAAAGGGTTTCTCAAATGACCAATTCAATTTATGTCGCAGTACCCGCAGAGGTCCAGTTCGGTGAAGAGCGTGATGAGGCTGTAAAGTTTGCAGTACGCTTTATATCTTGCTTGGTTTGTCAACCTTTAAATATCCTGTTTATTATATCTATAAACAAGTAAAAATACATGCGCTTCGGTAAAACAAACAAGGGGTATTTAGTTTGCCTCTTTGTGAAACACTGTTTAATGTTTCGTTCGTCAAAAATCTAAATCAATAACCATCACTTATAAAGTTGAATGTGTGGCTTGGCTCTTAGTAGTAATTTTGAATTTAAGTATGAAAACAACGTTATTTATAGAATATTTTGACTAATCAATATTTTATAAGCTTCATTTCTGTGTGAAGAAAACTGAATATGACTATGTTGATAAAATGGAATGTGGTTGAGTATTAGTTAAAACTTTTAAACAAGTGTTCTGGGCAACGATGGTAATGAGACAATTATAGATTTTTTTAAATTTTGGCAGATTCAAAACGTATCTTAAATAAAAACAAATACACAACAAATATTTATAGTGATTTGGTATGTGGACTTATCTAAACCTTGCTTTAAACCCAATTTAATGAAACAAATCCCATTTCATTATATCTCAAATTAAGTAAGGAAAGGTATTATATGTAGACTTTAAATTTTACACAGAATTAATTTCAAGAGGAAGAAAAATCTATAATGTGTCTACTTCTCTTTTTCATGACTGTTTGTCTATCTGTATGTCCGCAGGAATTCTAGAGAATGACATCAGCTGTAAGATTTAAATTTTCCGTGCAACCTAAACGTTGTCTGACATAACACCAGGTGACGTACTTCTACACTTAATTAAGGCGTTTAATTTATTCTGCTTCCTTTGTTCATCATACATTGTATTTTTAGGTAATCGTACATATGTCATCGCGAATTTTAAACCCGGCAACTTCGGCAGTTTTCAGGACGAGGAATCTGTCTTAAATAGACAAAAACGATCACATGTAACATTTAAACTTATTTTAAAGTTATATACTCGTTTGTTTGATTAGTTACTGATTTATTACTAATAATATCGGAGCGATATATGAATAACAGTACTATATAATAGTAAATAGTTTAAAATTCAGATTTTTTGGTTAGGAAAGCATAAAGCAATGGAACAATAAATATAATTAGTTCAATTGTAACAATTAAAATTTATTCGTATATATTATTTTGCTCCATTTGCAAATGAGTTCGTTCAAACAGTGAATTGTGTTATGTCCTAAATAGCCGGATGTATTCACCCAGCCTAAACGAATAATGAGCGTTTGTTTTTACTGGTATGTAAAGGGATAACAAATGTTTAGGCTTTATTATGTAACTAATGGTCTGCAGTCACTTCAAGCCTTCAAAAACGTTGTACACTTACATCCACACATACATATTAACACGTAAGCCAATAAATATTCAAGAATAACACACATTTGATAAAATACATAACATGTTTTAGGTTACAATAATTTTATTTTTAGATAACACGCATTTCAGTAGCATCAGATTTTAACTTAAAACGTTGGGATTGCTTTATCATAAACTCCAGTTATATAAAATTGCTATAAATTTCTATTTTCTTGTAAATTTTCTTTAATTTTGAGGAATCTTTTTGTGTCTAATAATAGAATTGCGAGCCCACCCTCGAAGAAGTCTGGCAAATAATTTTACAGCCATCCATTAAAGCAATATTTATTTCATCTGTTCTTATGTAGCTGTTCTTATGACATGTTTCTTCCAGTTAAAAATGGTCACTGCGCACCATATCAAGAATATATGAAAGATGGAAAACTTAAAGATGGAAAGCCGTCCAAACGATGTAATGTGATATTAAATAGGATGAATCACGTGGAAAAACTAGTCACGACACGCAATTTGGTTTTCACATTAGATATCTGAACTTAATTTGACGCTATAGGGCCAAAACACACAAGAAACACAGAATACAAATTAAAAACACAATACACACGATATTCTAGTAAGATTATTTTTATTTTAATTAAAATTTCGGTATTATATTCCGGTACTGTTAACCGAGGTTTTTCGTCTTAGATCCTTTACCATGTAATTCCAGTAGCCTCAATAGAATAATACTCATTAAATCACAATGCATTGCCTGTAATGTCTAGGAGCCAAGAGCCATTTGCACTGTATAAACACGTAACGTGTGTTTTTTGTTTAAAAAATATAGAAACATTTTCGCAATAAAAGAAATCAAACATCAGTTGCAATAGGTCTTGCAAAATTCGAAATACGTAGAGATCAAAAGAATTTAAAATGTACCGTTTTACTGGCACATGAGGGGTTAGCTTTGAAATTTAAAATAAACTTTTGTGAAAGTACTTTTATAAAAATACTTTTCTTCAGAAATAAATAAAGTTCAAACTAAAATAAACTTCTTCTTAAAAATAATAACTGGAATTAAAATTAAAATAAAAACTTCTTGATGACTTTTAAATTCAAACTTTAGTATTCAAACTTAACTACTATAACTTATAGTACTCGTATATGACAAGTTGTCAGCTTTTATGAAATAACGAATGTCTGGGCGTCACGGGCTCTTAGACTATAATCTAAGTCTTGACTGTAACTATAGTCTTAGGGCCAGTATTAATCTGCCTTTTCTGTTTTAGAAATCTCAGAATGTACGACGCAGGGTCCGCATTGTTGTAAGTGGGAGAAGAGCGTGATTGGGCTGTAAAGAAGGGAAGTTGTTGCTAACACAATTCCTATTCTGTTTGAGCCTCGATAGAATCATTTCAATGTTCTGAGAGATAGGAAAAACAATATAAGCAGCTGTTATAATTACTAAAAGATTTACTCCTGAATTTTCCATAAAAAATACCCAAAACTTAAATAATACCACCTAAAATATTTAAAGATTTTAATTGGATAATTCATGTTTTCACGGTACGTGAATCAGAACACTGTTCACACTTTATTTAAAAATTGTAGATTGACTATTTTATTCACACATATTCTTCCTTGATGCAACTTAAATAATAGATTTTAACAATAAAAAACTATATATTTTGGTATTATTCATGGTTTTACCATGGTTTTGTGATTAAGAAACATAGACACAGTTTTTAGGATGGATTCTTTTTTACTAAAATTTAATTATGTAATCGAAGAACAAAACACCTTTAGGCAATGATCGCGTTGTTATATAAACGCGTAAACTTCTAATTTATAAAATAAACCTTGACGATAGATGTTATAAAGAGGTAAACGAAAGAGCGAGAGATGTGTAAAGAAAAAGATTTCACATATAAAATATAGTACAAAAAGTGTTATTAAAAGGTCCAATACAATAAAAATATACATCATATAATATTTGCTTCAGTTTAACAGTTCATTAATTATTATTTAAATTCCGATGATGTAAATTGTAACTTAGATGTTCATTATTACATGTTTATAATAATATATATTATCATTTAGGTATAAATTTAGCCATAAAACATAAATTAAACAATTTCTAGGCTGTTTAATACTATATTATGGAGGGATGTTCATATTATGAATATGTATGAATTTCCGCCATGTTGAAAACGATCTTCTTCGTACGCAGTCACACATGATATCCTGATGATTATTTTCATTTTGTATGATGGAAGGTTGCAGGACTTTCCTGACCCCACCCATTGAATCTCTTTGGTGTATTACACAATTTCTGAAATCATCTATTTTTGTTTATAATAAGGAAAATGATTTCTTCTTAAATTATTATTTACCCCAATATCAAAATTTATATAGCACCTAATTTAGCTTGGTTTTAGAAAAATATTTACTCAATCCTGTTAAAGTCTAGCTAAATAAAAACAGTAAAAATTTTAGAAAATTAGCTTTTCACGTAAATAATACTTAATTTGAGAAACTGTAGTAGCCAATTCTTTATGCTGGGGGGACCTCCCCTTTTGTATCTACAAAAGGTGAAATATTATCATAATTGGATAAGATATTAACACTCGATGAGACTTATTGTGTAATGTAAAACGACTATGTTTTAAGGATCAAAGTTTTACTTGTAAAGCAACATCAATAACTTGGTTACCCCATTACACAAGGCTAATCTTTCAAAGCCTGACGCCCTTCTATACCAGCTTGCCAGTAACTTTCATGTTGACACCTTTGTATCAGATTACTCGTATTTTGGGTTCATTCATTCATTATCAGTGTTGGGCAGAGGTGTCCCATAAAGAGATTTCTGATACCGAGTTGTTTTTTCTATCGAAATTAAGTAAATTATGAAAGGGATACTTTTATTGGGGAAGTCATTAAAACATGAATAGGGCAAGTTAGATACATGTGCCTTAATCCCCTGTTTATTCCAATACTTTTGAAAAGGTCAGCCTTTGACTACACTGTTAATCGTACGATTCAGGTTCAGGATGAAGATAGCTGGAATCCAGAGAAGAAAACATTACACAGGACATCACAGAGGATTTTTTGATATATTGCACATTTAAAAAAACTGTATAATTTTTGTCAGATTTAGTTTGGACCTAAAATACGGTATATTCCAAACTTTGTTACATCAAAAGTGCCTCATCGAGTAGAGAGAATATCAAGGAGGTCCAATATCAGGTCTATTGAAATCAACAAAACGATTAGGGAAGATAAGAGTATACAATATTCCGTTTAGTATTGTATCAGTATTCATTCAAACTTTGAAGAAAAGATAATAAATAATGTAACCTATTAAACTGGGAAAAGTTTTCAAAACAGTTGTAACGCAGTAGCCATATTGTTCCATGTATGATCTACCGGCTACTGGTAGGTTAGTTTTCAGCCAACCACAACCTAGCTCAATCTGTACAGGTGAATCTTAACACGGAGAGTTTCTGGTAGATGTAGTATATTGATTAATGACGGCTTTCCAGTAAATCCAGAATATTTCATAAATCTAATATTGTACACAATGCTTCGAGGCAATGAGACTATTATAACTTAATAAAAGCAAACTATGTTTTCTTGAATTACAACAGAGAATATTACCTTTCAAGACATAAATATGAAAGAGATACACGAAGCGTTCAATTTATTCAAAGTATCTCTAAAATAAAACAGAACCATTGTATAGAATAAGGAAAAATGATTTTAAATTAAAACATTAAATGTAAACAAAATTATCTATCTTCACTGAGGAATTTTCAATAATTGTTTTTTTTTATTTCATTATGTAAGAGAGATTTTAGTACATGCATAATTTTACCCAAAATTTTGCACAAACTTTAATAAAATCTTTAGTTAAAGTAGTTGTAGAGATATTATTTTTTATGATAAAATAAAAATGGCTTCTAGTGGTTGAAAGTAGCCTATACGACCTATATGTATAGGAAATTTTCGCTTGAAATCATGAATACTAAGACCCACAGAAGTTTGTAACATTTACATAATAATACTTTTTAATATAGTTTATTTTAATTTTCTCTACTGAAATTAATTTAAATACCCATTAGTTTACATGGTAGGTATTCATTATCAAAGACTCAAATGTTTGCGTAAAGCACTAGCGTAAGAACTTTTTTATCCACTGGGAGCCACAAAGAACAATTTAGAATAGCTCTAAAATTACTCCCTGCTGTGTAATTGCTAATAAATGTGAATGGCAGCTTTGGATAAGCTTTTAGCGCTAAAGCGGAATCTTTGTTTATTGTAACATTGTCTTTAATTGCAAAATATGAATTATTCAATACAATAAGATTTTTCTTTACGTATCAAGATTTTCCGTTTAGTTGTAGTTTAAATTTAAATTAATGCAGTTCTTTTTATAGTACTTCTTTTTTATTGTATTTTAATTGTAGAGCTTCGTATATAAAAAATACATTATTGCTTTATTAATATATTTTTATTATCCCTTCATTCCATGAGGTCAAGTTATTATCTTCCCTCTATTAATCGGCATTGATATCTATATATTTCTTTTACAGACTCAAATACACAAATAAAAATATATTTTGGTTCATATTGTTTTCTTAATTTGATACAGAAGAACTATTTGTTTTTTTTCGGATAGTGGGATCTAGTAATAAGTTCACATTATTATTTATATACAATTTTAAATCTCTTAATATAATAAAAAGAACATACATGTTCTACCATAACATTTTTTGAACTGCATTGGCAGTCGTATAACATTTTTCCAATTAATTCAAGTACAGGCTTAGATTGCGTTGAGACAAATAACCAATATTTTTGGATCGTATTAGTTAATGCAATAAACTGCAATTGAAGCCATTTGGTATAATTTCATAATATTAAACAATACATCACCAAAATACGGTATGGACTGAACAATAAAATAAATTTAAGGATTTGATTAGAAACGAAGAGCTTTACTTATAAACTTATTAAACGAAACAATTATTTTTCCTTAGTATTTCAATGTGTTATAATGATGAAGGATAATCTTCTTGAACAATTGCATTTTTTATGAAGTAATATTAGTTGTTATATGAAAATTCTGTCTAAAATGTAATTTTGAAAATGTTTTCATTATTTGTTTAACAAAGAATATTCCTTTGAAAACGTTATGGAAATTAAAAAAATTGGGGGTTCTTAAATTAGTTTGATATGTAATATATTTTTAGTATTTATAACATTGTTATATTTAAAAAAAATACAACATATCCCGTTAAAAAGATTTTTTCCTGAACGTCATAACCATAACTAACTATTCTAAGTTTTGGACGTTTGCTTTAACTTAAATTGATTTCAAGCTTATGACAAAGTTGAGAAAACTAAAGTGTGTTTGCGAATCTGAAATTACTGTTTAAGCAAAGCGATCGGAAAATAATTAAAAGACTGTTTGAAAACTAAAGAGTGACAACTTGCTGCTTATGTACACTTCAAATAATTGGGTTATTGTTAGAACGACCTATTAAAATTATAGTCTATTAATTGTTGTCAAGTAACTTCACTTCTATAATGATTAAATAAAGCTATACTCAAACTTTCTTCGTGTTTGTACAATACGCACCACTATATTGTCTAAAAAAACTGTAATAATGATTCTACCCCGAAATAACATCCTTAAACCTCTGACGCTATAGTAGTTTCTAATAAAACATTGTATTCGAATTTTTGACGTGACAACGTCTTAAATTAGGTTGCGGCTCGGAGTCACTCATGAAAAAGTGTAACGCCCGGTAACGTTACGATGCCCGTCCAGTGGGTCCGCCGCACGGGATCCGCACGGGATAAAGCAGATAACTGTGGGTCCGCCGCACGGGATAAAGCAGATAACTATGTTTATTCGTGAAAATGTGGAGTGCTTAGATTCGTCATTTACAACAACTACAACAATAAAGGTAAATAATTGTACACTGATATTTCATTATCGTAAACTATGATTGATTGATTAATTGTTAGATTGACACAAAAGTTGAGAAACTGAGTTTATAGGTTATGTCATACTATTGACAAATGTTGATAGTGTTAAGTAAATTATTAGTTTCCATCACTCTGCAATCAATCGTAATTCAGTCGATTGAGAAGAATCAGCGCGTATTGCTAGTCAAAACATTTAAAATAACAAATTATAACCTCTAACCTGTCATAACAGTGCGACCAAACAAACGAACTAAACCGACCAATCACCACGCGCGGAGTTAGAATTTAACTGTGTTTAGCAAGAATTTCAAATTCCAATTTTAGTAAATGTTTTATTCAACTTTACCATTTACAATAACAAATTTTAATTAATTTCAAATTATGTACAATGTTTTAGTAAACAAAATATATTTCTATAGTTAAAATTTGTGCAATTCTTATTTTCATTCAATTCCTTGTTCCTATTGTGCAATTTAATAATATTCATATCAATAAATATTCTACCGAGAAAAAAGACGTTGTCACGTAAAATCTTCGCCCGTAAAACCGACTTTACAGGCAACCATAATTTTGTTTAATTCTTTTTAATATCCACATACACAGTTGATTAGACGTCTTATTAAACAACCACGACATTAATTAAAGAACTACCAATGAGCTTGTTCTGTAAATTTACCACACTGTAGCGGTTATAAGAAGTATGTACAGAGATAAATCCTTTTCTGCATTTGGCGGGTTGCGCAATGTGCATTAATACGAACAGTCGCCGCGCCGTGCCGTAGGCCTTGGTAAATAATAAAAACCTGCTCAAATAAACCAGTGTGAAGGTAATAAATTTAAGAGTTTAATAATGAACGAAAACAATTATAACTTTGTGAACTGCCCGTTAAGAATAAATTTACTGTAGTTATTTAAAAAATAAGTGTAATAGTTTTATAATAATATAATATATAAAAAATTTCGTATTGATACAACAATAAACTCAATGTTGCAAACAATTTTTTGTCCTAATCTTATCACAAGTTTTGTAGTGTAAATTTTTAAACATTTACTTGGTTGAAAGCGCGAAATACCAGTTCACTTTGACTTATTATCAAAATAAAAACTGGAATTTATCATCCGGAAAGTCCAAACTCATAAATAAAGAAATGAATTGTAATGTAAGTTCTGATATGAGCTTTGCGGTTAGCTTGTAGTTAGTATTAACAATCAAGCGTCAAATGTTACGATCCGATAGGGGTATTGCAGAAAAAGAAAATTTGAATATCTAATACAGGAGTCATCTTAATATATATTGAAGCAGAGCAAATAATAATGCCGTAATCAATTGCGTTTAAGCAAGTAATGAGAGAGTTTCAGAGCTTACGTTAAAAAATTTTCAAAAGTTGTTGAGACTAAAACATTCTTCATTTTTGTACATTAGGATCAATCCTAGCCTAAAATAGAAATAAAAATCAAACATTTACGGGTATAATCAGAAATATTAAAGCACTAAAGTTAAATCCAAATTTTTCTACATTGATTTTAATACAAATAAACAAATATTTAAACATTTATTTCTCGATTTTAATACCTCTGAGAGTAACACTAACACACACAAATACACATGTAAGGAATTATACGGTGTTTTCCTGCATATACAATATAAAATATGCTGCCTGGGTTAAAATATTATAATATATAATAATTTATAATTTTATAATAATTTATAATATAAAATAGCCCATATGTGATTTTTCTTTCAACATTTATCCTTTATTAACGTTTCCGACAATCTTTTACATTTATGTAACTGCATAATTTAATGGGTTTTCATAATACTATCATATAAATAATGTACGAGTACTGAGAAAGCAAATTTTAAAAAAGCTTAAATAACCTACTTATGCAAACAAGCTCGTAATTTCTAAAAATGAGTTATTGTTTATCCTATATTATTATCTCTATTTTCATACATTGGTACAATCAAGAAAATGGAACTAGGAAGATAATGATGGTTATTTATTTATTTATTTTCAATTTTACATGACAGCTACAGGACATGATATAGCACAAAGTACAAAACCTTCAATTATTCCCAAAACAGCTATCCTAACTAAAATTAATGTGATGATGATGATGATGAATTGATTTTTATTTCCCAAAAAATATGTACAATATTATAATACAATCTGTACAGTTAATTTCTAGATTGTTACAATACCAAACAATTTTGAAATGTGAAGAAAGAATAAGAAATAATCATCATAGAATAAACAAAATAAAATAAACATCATAAAAATAGCATCATGTATAAAAACATTGTCCTCGGGAAATGAGCCTGCATGGGCTATGATGCCTGTGCGCAGTCTCGAGTTGTTCACGCCTGAAGAAATAACGGACTGGATTAATAAAAAAAATGAATATAAATATAGTACAAAATAATACACCATTACACACCACACACATACATACACACACACATACATATATACATATATATATATATATATGCATGCACATACACATGCGAATATGCAATGAATATATTAAAAGGAAAAAACCGCGTAATTTTGCTTTGTACCTGTTTTAAAGCATTAAATATTATTAATTTTAAAACATATACATATTAGCAACAATGGTAATTAAGCAGGGTCACCGCAGATTATAATAGGTTATTGATAATGAATGATGATGGGATAGGAGTGGTGGCTGTTTACATGTCAAACTGTCCGTCTGTAGTCCGAAGACAGCACTGCCTCGGCCTCCTCAATAGACAATGATAATAACCACTGGTTAACCTTCCTTTTAAAAATAATTGTAGAAATTTCACTGAAAAAACTAAAATTTGGAAACTGTTTACTCATATTTATAAAAAGCACGTGAGCAAGATAGTATGAGTTGGTGTTAGAATAAGATTTAGTTAATTGCAATGGTAGAATTCCTGTTGATCTAGAATAACGTGTGTTATGGGTGTGTTGAGTTCTTACAAATAAATCATCTAAATTTTTATACATGTGTATTAAAAGAGATTTTATAAAAAGTTGTCTTATTGTAAACATTTTAGTTTCTTGAAATAAAATGGATGTTGAAAACCTATGACATTTTTTAAAAGCTACTTTCAAAATTGTTTTCTGAACCGTAAAAAGAGGATCAAGATTTGATTTATAAGCTGCCCCCCAAGAAATTATCCCAAATGCAAAAAGAGATTGCACGTATGCATAATATACCATTTTCATTTCTTGAACAGTAAGAATATCCCTAAGGTTCTTAAAGGCAAAGATATACTTTCGGGTCTTTTGTTTGAGATATTCAATATGGTCTGACCATTTCAAACGGAAATCTAAAATAACGCCAAGATATTTATACGAGTTTATTTTTTCGATTGCTTCACAAATACAGGTACTGTTACTGTGATTTCCACAATTATGTATGATCAGATTTCCTAAGACATAATCCGACTGAGGATTCAAAGAAATTGGCATAAATTTTGTTTTAGTTATATTTAGGGAAAGGACATTCTGATCAAACCACTTTTTCAATAACATTAAATCACTTAATGCTTCTCGTCTCACATCCGCTCATGTATTTCCTTTCAGAAAAATAAGTGTGTCGTCGGCAAATAATGTTATTTTTTCCGTTTAAATTTAGCTTGGCAATATTATTTATATATAATAAGAACAGAATTGGCCCAAGTGTACTCCCTTGAACTACACCGTAGTCTACATTAATTGCATCGCTACTAACATTACAAATTGAGACATATTGTTTTTCTATTGGTAAAATAACTTTGAAACCAGGTAAGGGCATTGCCCCTAACACCTAATTGTTCTAATTTATTCATTAACTTATTTCTATCAACAGAGTCAAAGGATTTTTTGAGGTCTAAAAAGATTAGCATTGATTTTTTGTTTTCTGAGATTGCACTATTTAATTCTTTATTTAAATCAAACAATGCATCCGAAATACTCCTGTCGTCCCTAAACCCATACTGACACTGAGAAAGTACATTATTTACCTGGAGAAAATGTACGAGCTGTTCCTTAACTACCTTCTCCAGTACCTTAGCAAAGACACTCAAGAGGGATATCGGACGGAAGTTGTTTTTGTCAGTAAAGCTGTTTGACTTGTGCAAAGGGTACACTTTAGCCAACTTAAAATTGTCAGGGAATATTCCCTGGGTTATACTTAAATTGATCAAGTATAGCAGTGGTTTCATAAAAGTGCTTAAATTGTCCTTGAGGACCCGTGCAGAAACGCCATCATGACCCGGGGCAGAGCCTCCACGTAAATTTGTCACGTGCCGTATTATGTCCAGTTCTGTCACCGTACGTAACGTAAATGTCGCATCCAGTCTATAGTCGCTATCGCTCACCACTGGGTCCCCTACCGGGTTAATTGTATCGGCTAACGTTTTCCCAACAGACGCAAAATAATTATTGAAATCATTTGCTAGTTGAGTAATTTTATCGTTAGTAATGTTTGAATTTGTCGGCAGAAACTTTCGTATTGGAAATGTATCCCTGGTTTGCACCCTACCCGCCAATTCGTTTACTATTCCCCAAAACATTTTAGGGTCTTTTCTGTTTTCAGTAATTTTAGAACGATAATATTCTCTCTTAGCGTGTTTTAATGATGTGCTTAGAGTTTGTCTATAGTTGTGGTAATAATGTTTTAATGACACATTAAAAGGTTGTTTTTTAATTATTTTACTTAACTTATCCCTCGCTCTTATTGAACAAATCAATCCCGCAGATATCCAAGGCTTAAGTTTCTTAGATCTAGTAGATATTTTATTACTTAACTTTGTGGCATTCTCGATTGATTTTTGTACTATATCGTTAAATAGTGTGGAACAAGTATTGGCCTCCAAGGACTCAAGTACGGGTTCCCAGTGGGCGCGTGTCAGGTTGTCAGCAAGTAACATTCGGTCTACGTACGTAGCTGTATCAGTCTGTGTCTTGTTAGTGGCCGTAGGTCCGGTTATTGTCAAAACAGTGCTGTAATGATCTGTGAGGCTTGTCTCGACCACAGCTGCTCTAACTCTACTCATATCTCTATATCGTACAAAAATGTGATCGAGACAAGACTGAGTGTTTTCAGTTACTCTAGTAGGTTTGTCTACACATTTCACAAGTCCCGTTCCAAGTAAACAATTCATGTATTTATCCGTCAGCACTTCGTTCTTAAGCAAGTCTATGTTTATGTCTCCTATCAATACACACATTTTGTTTCTAAACGTTCTCGAATAATAATTTTCTAACTCATCTATAAATAAGTGTAAATTGCTATCAAAAGTTCTGTAAAGTGCAAGTAAGTTGAACTGTTCTCCTAAATAAATAAAATCTAAACTAATTCCAAACACCTCCCCCAACGTAATCTGCGTGGCAGTGGCAGTCAATCGCTTGTTTACATAAAGTATTGTCCCGTCATTCCGGTTCCGTTGCTTATCTGTAAAGTAAATGTCAAAGCCATCAATGCTCACCCCCTCCACCCCATCACTCAGCCAACACTCAGTCATAACTAATATATCCAGATTAAAGTTCAAATGGCTTAAATAAATCATCAGTTCATCTATGTTTTTTGAATAACTCCTAATATTACAGTGATATATTTTTAGTTTGTCGTGACCATTGTTGCTACTAAAAAAATTATTGAGAAGTGAAAAATCTGGGATTTGTATGCATGAGTTAATTTCAATTAGATCATTATCGCTGCCCTCTATCGGATCCATAGCCCACGACGCCCACCTGCCCAGTGAACAGTACTAAATTAATTTAATAGTCATGTTTATGTTTTAAGTTATACCACTCTAATATGAAAAAGATCTAAGTTGGCATAGTACCAATACAAAAAAGTTCTAAAAAACATATACTCCAATTATTAAACACTATAATATGAGAATAAGAACTGAATCGATAAATTTTGTGCGCATAGTCTTCTGCTAAGCTCACTATTATTATACAATAACTATTTTAGTGTATGATAAAAATAATAAACCTTACACTAAATTATTTAATCTTAATATTATGTCTAATCTGATATATACATATGTGTTTATGACAATTAATATAAACACAACTGTGTTCCGAACTAAATCAAGTTTAGCTTAAGAATATTCTACATCATTATACTTTAAAATTGAAAGAAAACAAATTACAATATGCATTCCTAACTTTATTTATGAAACAAGCATAACAGAGTCCTATATTTTACTTGCATAGTCATACGCTAAACTATACCATTCTTATTTTTAATGTATGATTAAAATTATGTACTTATCAATTAAAACTAGCCCACTTACAATTTTTGTTGAACACACACGCACACACACACATACGCGCGCACACACACACACACACACACACACACACACACACACACACACACACCAGCGCGTGTTAATTTATTGGTTGTGTACATGAGTTGTTGGTTATTATTTAATTGTTAATTATATTATCTTGTTATACATTTTCATGTTTATATTGTTATACATTTTCATAGTTTATATTGTTATACATCCTCATAGATTACATTGTTATACATTGTCACAGTTTATATCGTTGTACATTCTCACAGTTTATATAATGGTTATTTGTTGTAGTGCCATATGTATGCGTATGCAAATGCGCACAATGCAAACTAAGGTAAAAAATATAGTTTTTTTTGTTTTGTTTGAGTAACCAAATGTAATTATTTAAAAACTATAAAACAGAGAAATGTATTGATTGCAGTGTAAACAGGCCATATTTATATAAATAAAAATACCATAGCAAGAAAATGCAGCAAGTCAGTAGTAAATGGACATATAATTGTTTAGTTTTGGTTCCCGCACGCACCTTGCAGGGTGCATTGGGACAATGTATTGTGACTTATATTAAAAATGAATTAAGAGTTTGTGAACTGTAAACTTATATACATTCACACATAGATCATAAAAAACTTGGTTGGGCTCAGGGCAATAATCCTCAAAAGAATGATTTTCCTTCATTATTATTACATGCAAAAACAAAGAAAAACTTAACTAATGCTGTTTTATACCATATTAAACCATTGTTTACCTATGTATGTAAATTATAAATAACAAAAATATTTGTACTGAACTTGAAAATAAAAACTACATTACTTTACTTTAACAAATCAAAATACAAGTACATTACTTACGAAAATAAAATAATGATCTTCAGAATTAACGAGATTCTGTAATGAAGGTGTCGAGATCATCAAGGGTTGTCACTCTCCTAGCGTTATCACCTTCTCGGCGCTTCACCAGAACTTTTCCGTTGACGTAACCAGCGAAATACAGCTCCCTTTCACGTAGAAGTCTCCTGGCCTTTCCCAGTAGCGCTTTGTTCTCAGCCGTTAAGTGTTCATTAATGTAGATTCTGCTTGGCGGTAACGCAGCTGCAATATCTGTTGTCTGTAGGTTGTTCTTCCTTGAAGCCGCGAACCATTCGTCTCTTACACTTCGAGAAATAAACTGTATTATAATTGGAGGGTGGATCTGCTTTTTTGAATACAGTCTCAATCGATGCGCCACCGAAATGTCTTCCCTCTTAAATTGCACTCCGAGTTTTGAGGAAATTTTATTTAAAACTTCGTATATGTCTTCAGCTGGTGTAAGAGGTAAACCCTGTATTTCGATATTGGTTCTCCGAGAATATTGATCCGCATCCAAAACTCGAAGCCGCAGGTCTCGTACCTCTCCGCTCAGTCGGTCCCGTTCATGCTCCAACCCGTCGCATCTTGCCTTCAACTTGCACTGTTCTTCTTCCAAGTTGTTAACTTTGACATTAAGTTCTTTTATTTCATCACACAGCTTGTTAACAGTTTGTTCAATACGTCCCATTTTGGTATCGACGTTGGAAATAATTTCCGTTTTCATTACATTTAGGGCCTCAAGAATGGATTTTCTATCTTCTCCCACATCTTCATTGCTTTGTACGGAGGCTGATTCACTCTTGCATGTGTCACATTTCCAAAATTTTATTTTAGTTTTTGTAAGATTTTGTACCGCACCCACGCGTGTGCAAGCCGGGTGAAACGTAACATTACAGTCCACGCATTTCAGTGTGACGTCGCCGATACGTAACTCTACACTGCACTTTCCACACTTGGACATAGTATTCGTGGAAAATACACACAAATAATAAAATAGATCTTTACGATGGAGTAACAAAATAAATTTATACAACTTATAAAATATTCACTGGCAAAGCATATCTTTACTACACTGGACAGGTTATGGCCCGTAGTTAGATAAGCGTGGAGACTAAAGATAAGAGCTCCTCACTCATCGGCAGACAGATAACAACTGGACTCTTTATATTACATCTAGTCAGTATATATTACATCTAGTCTACCGCCACTATCAATTTCAGCTGATATATTCAAAGAAAGCTCCATTAAGTTTGTTGCTGAAAAGCGTTTGGGTAAGAACCCATGTTGTTCTGAGGAAATCCTAGACTTGATTGCACTAAATATCCGCTTGTACAAAAGAAGCTCATAAACCTTTGCAAATGAATTTATCAACGAAATAGGACGATAATGCTCAATTTTATTTTTTTCTCCAGATTTGAAAATAGGAGTAACTTTGGCCTCCTTCCATTTGTCCGGAAACACACATGACGAAAGTGAAAGATTAAAAATAAAGCACAGTGGTTTTGCTAATATCTCCCCACAACCTTTTACAATATACGCTGGAATTCCATCTGGGCCCGAAGACCTTTTTGATTTCATCTCTCTTATGGTACTCACTACATCACTAGAATTAAAACTGGGTATAAAAAAATTGTCTAAGGATTGACTACTAATGAACTGGTCCAGATTGTAACAGGAGGGTTGTGGGTCATAAACAGATGAAAAGTAACTTGCAAAAGCATCAGGTATATTATCTCCAGTATATGTGTCATCAAAACAAGACATATTATTAAATTCACTCACACTCAAATGGTTATTATTTCGTTTTGATTTGATAAAAGACCAGAAATTATTAGGATTTAATTTTATGTTATTCTCTACCGAAGAAATGTAATCTCTATGTGCTACTTGTATTTTATCCTTAACAGTCTGTCTTAAAGACTTACATAATTCATTATGATGACGAGAGTACTTCCTTTTTTTAGCACATTTGTTTTTTAATTTTAAATCCATAATGATTTCACGAGTAAACCATACTGGATATTTATTTGGAACTCTCACCTTCTTTCGTGGAACACACTGACCGATACAAGAGAACAATACACTATAGAAATAATCTAAACATTCATTAACAGAGGTAAGACTGTACATAAGTCCCCAATCATAGTCTCTAAGTTTATCATTTTCTGCTAGCCAATTGTTCTAATATCGTCTAGAGTAATATTTGTATAACTTCGTAGGAAAGAGCAATCAAGCCTTCGTAACAAATAGGTTTCTGTGTATCGGTAAGTCTGTTTACACGATATTTCAAGATTGAACTGAGCTATTGATATGAATAAACATAAGATTTGGTTGAGAGTTAATGAATATTTTAAATTGGTCTTATGAATAATCATATTGGAAACTAAATTTCAGAACAAATAAAACTTTAAGCGAAATAGGTAAAATCAGGTGAGATGTAATATGTGAGATTTTTATACAAATTCGGTGTAGCCTGTTCCTCGACAAGTGGTGTAATTTTTATTCTTCTTAACATAACATCTATATTTTACAATTAAACATAAATGAACCAAAACATTTAGTGCACACAAAATGGAAAAGGTCCATGACCAAATAATAGTCCCAAAGGTGGCTTTACTCTTGCCCCTCCCAACCATCGTCTTCTTGTCTCATTGCTTCAAGTACCACGTTGAGATCCCGCAGGGAGAGACGAGATTCATGTCTTGTTACTTTCTTACTTTTGCCTGCGCTTGTATTACTTGTGTTTGTACTCTTTACTCAAACGAGTTGTTGGGTATTGATATTATTTTTTTAAATCGTATTATCCTTCCTTGTTTTAGTCTTGTATCTAATTAGGTATTTTTAATCTTTTTTATATATTAAATATTAAAAACCCTTTCAAGCTACTAATTTAAAACAGGTTCCTTGCGCTAAAATCAAAACATATACATTTATCTAGCGTTTTATTGCTTTAATTGGAATGAGTTTTAAACCTCTGATAAAAGTGGAAGATTTTATTCATAAAAATATTTAGATTACAATCTAACCAAAATGTAGGAGGAGATTGAATTGTATTAGGTCAACGAACAGGTGTCCTGTGCAGTTCATCTAAGTTTGAGAGACAATTTGGCTTCAACGGCTTTATAAGTTTGAGAGTTTAATCTGCGTTTCAGAGCTCGAAGACAAGCAATACTTAATCTATTTTATAAAATTATAGAATCAATAATAACTTGCAAATATTTTCTTTCAAGTCTATAAGCAATAACAAAAATATAATTTTATGTGTGCACAGTCGTAGGTAATGTGTATACATATTTTGAAATTGTTCAGGTTATTTTTATGTTTATTAATAAAATTTTATTCGATGACATAGGTTACACTAAACATATTTATATACATGGAAGTATACAATTCGTTATTCCGCAGTAAATGAGTTTTACTTTACTAATTCCTCGCGTCATTAGTTATTACATATCCAACAAGGATGTAAGAACTTGTTATATTTAGTTCCAAAAATTGACTGACATGCAACGTTATTTTAATAATAATTAGGCTGCAATAAATCAACTGAAGTAAAATGGATCCGTTCTTTATTGATGGAGTACTATATTCATGAAAGTACTTCGCAAAAAGAAAACCCACCGATATTCTTTTCATAGCGTGCCTTGACCTTATAAGCTTGTCAAAAATTACCTTACAAAATACATAAGTATTTAGGTATCAAATACTTAAAGCCACTAACTTAATGTTTTATATTAACATTCATTAAATCAAACACTATTCGGTTTAGACCTTTTACGACTACGCCTACCATTCTGTATCAGGAAACAGGTTTCAAGGAAATTGCATGCAAAATATCAAGGTCGATTGTTCAAACTATTTTGCGAAATGTTTTATATTTCACACATTAAAATGCCATATATTTTACTCAGCTTGTTTTTATCGTGTGAATTTCTTTTTGCAATCAAGTTTATTTGTCAGGCCAGTGTAAATGTTTTTGCTAACACTCATCCAAGTCCTTCGGGAGTGACATTCATCACAGGCGAACTGAGTATTTCTTGTATATAAATAAAGTTTTATGCAAAATTTCAAGACTAAGTAACTGTGTTTATGAGATATAGGGATGACCCAACAACACGTAGAAAGACTAACGTAAGCTATGATTGGCTTGTTCCTTGAGTGGTAAGATTTGCAACGCTCTCCTAATAAATAATTTTAACGTTCTTCGAAATGTCTTACTACAGATCATTTATTAGGACTATCTAACATAAAGAAAACTCTTTACTTGTAGAAACTCTAATATAACTGAAATCCGGTTATCTATGACCACTCTAGATTTCTAGTAAATTCCCATCACTGAACTCCCAAATAACTTGATATATCACTGGATAAATGTTTTATATGGAGTATATTTTAATATTCAATTTAACTTAAATGAATATTTTTTATTCAATAAGACTGGTCGCTTAAAATAGCAAATCAATTATAAACAAAATATGAACAATTGCAGCTAATGTTACTTAATATTATACGCAATGTTCATTGTTACTATATAAAATTAACAATGTGTGTTGTAGAGGCATTTGTTTTGACACATGTCCTTAATGCAATTAACTATGTTGTTTGTCAATTTTCTTTGCTTTTGATGTACTATTTTTAAATACCAATAACAATGTCAATATCCTGTTAAAAAGGACGACATGCATTTTAGAGTAATATTTACATAAAAACAGTTAGTTAGTATCAGTTGTTGTTTTAAGAAATGTTGTGTAAGCTTCAAGATAAGTTTGTATTATTGAAGCTATAGAGATCGGATCTTCAGTAGTATCTTCGTTATGCCCAGTATTTAATATATCAACTCAATTAATTCGTTTTCATCCCTTTGATGTGGTACTAGCGAATGAATTATAAAATTGGTTGATTTAACTTAAATGACTGGGAGGGAAAATAAAATTAAAACGAAAAATATACCGTTTTTTAATACGAACTTATTAGATAAGACTATATATTATTTATGAAATATATTTAAATTTCCTGTTGATTTATGGTGGCAAATTATGCAGCTATTATTGAATCAAAATTTACTGAGGATACTCAAATAAAGACACCTATATGTTTAAAAAGTATTTTTGTTGTATATTAAGGCCTGGGACCACTCAAAATGTACGTTATTTGTCATATAAAAGTATGCCTTTTTGGTTAAATCCACTGGATAAAAAATATGGCCACATTCAAAACAGCATTTTGTGATCATAATTATTAATGTACAATTGTTTATTAGTTTGTTTACATGCATACGATAACGTCAAGACAGTTTGAATAAAGCCTCGTTATTTAGCTCTAATGATTTTATACACATATTTATGTTTTTGAAATTTATACGGTTTAACTTTATACGCAACCCCGTATATAGATCGAGATAATATAAAAAAGTATAACATGTTTTTATATACTATTCGTATATTTAAACTTGTAATTTTTGTTAAGCACGTACACGTTTAAATAATAAATATTAAAATATTAATGCTAACTATATTAAAAGTCTGTTAAAATGTTCTAGTCCATATTGCAATGATTACTTGGGAGAAAAAACATTAAATATCCTAACAAATATTTTAGGCTGTTTATAACGAAAAAATACAAGCTTTTATTGTCTACGATTCTATGAAACTTCTGAGTTGTTCAGTATACGGACACAATTTCTATCGCAATTTTGCGTCCATTCGATAAACCTTGTTTGTTTTGAATTTCTAAAAGTGCTCTTAATTCAAAGAAAATTAAGACAGATCAGATAATAGATAGTCAATCTTCTGTTTTTCCCGATGTCGATCTGAAACTGTTTTAATTTACCTTTTAGGATTCTAAATGCTGTAACAATAATCGATTAAGGAGTAGTGGTCCTTAAGACTAAAACTAAAGGTAAGTGAGCCTTTGGAAAGGAAACTTATGTCCAGATCTAACCGAGAAGGGTTATCACATTACGAGGAAATCTGTTACTCCAATACCAGCTTCTCAGATTACCTCTAAAGTATCCTTCAAAACTTTTACTATATTAGCTGTGTGTCTTGACAGTTAAACAGGGTAATGGTACATTCGAAAGAAACTTTAATTATTGAAGAGCAATAAATTAAATATAGTATTTAGCATTGACTCGTAATGCCCTAGGTAGGCAGGTGGACACAATTTTGAAAAAGATATTTATCCTGATTTTAAAAATTTTACTTTACAGCCAGGGATGATAGGTGGAAAATATTTTGGGGTGGGAAATATTTAAATGATAAATGTTTAGTTCTTTAAGACAATGCAGGGTTACTCGCCACCTAGTGGTGTCACTGGTTTACAGGCAAACCTTTCAGTCTACAGCTTATTTAATTTTTTAGATGTCCTACAGACCAATATACAGGGAGGCATATGTAAGAGAATTGAATGTGTGTGTGACTCGTCTCCTGTAGACGTGAGAGAACGTGCACCAAACAACTAAGTGATACTGGATTGTAGTACCTTTAGTGACACTTGGGGATTCTCCACAGATGGAAATGCGTCAATACACATATCAAATTCCATTTAAAATTTTGTGTAGAGAAGATATCTTGCTAAAGATATTATCACATAAAACACGCATTTTTGTTTGTTGGGTTAGGTTTCATAGTATTCTTTAGATAATAATAAACTTGGTGAGCGAGGCACAGCATTTCAACGCAGAAGCGCGCTGAAATCAAACTGTCAATATCATATAATGCTGACTACATTTAATTTTACTTTGTGAATCAATGTCTTTGGACAAATTCATCAAACTATGGCTTTTTATGTATTTAAGTAGTAGTTAGGGAGCATGTGTTCATATTTCACATTAGGAAATAACATATTATTGTGTTTATCTTGTGCAATTAATTCTGATATATTTTCATTGCAATCATGATGACCTAAAATACCCTTGTAAAACAAGTAATCACGCCTAACTAGGATTTAACATCGAAGAGGACAGGGGTTTAGTCTATTGGCTATTTGGCATAGATACTTCGGTTGTGTTAAAAATTCTATAATATATGTGTCTTAACAAAATACAAACATATAAAGATAATTTACTTGTAAATTTTAAGTTAAAAGAGAGGTATAATTGGTCTATACATAGCCATGAGTTTATATAGTTGAATTGATACAGCTGAGGAAATAATATTTCACTTTGAAAAACTGAAATTAAATATTGCAAGGCTCTTAAGTCATCATGCTTATTTCCAGCATCCTTGACGATCAAGGAATTACTTTCTTGTAGAATATATTTGATACAAGAGTGATTTTCTATATGTAACAGACTATAAGAATCGATTTCTAAAATAAGGATTTTCTCTGTATAGTAAATTATTTTAAAATCTCTTACTGTAATCTTAACAATAAATAAAATTATTAGATGTTGACCATTGGACGTAATATTTTATTTTATCGTGCTATAAGAGATCTACTTGAACATATTAGTTTTTAAAAAATTACAACATTCAATAACATAACACTAGACTGTGAGTTGGTAACTTATTTATATTATACTTAACCTTAAGGTTTTGCACTTGACACTTTTATTTACTAATTCAAGTTCTGCTTGTTTACATTTTTTCTAGTATTGTTTAAGTTGGATTAGATTTCAGTTTGAAACTTTTTTACTTTAAAAATTAAAGTCTTCAGAGAGAAATGTTCTCAATTAGAGAAAAGTAAAAATAAATTATCATACATTAGAAACCACATGAATTACAGGAATTTTAAATTAAGGTATTTTTATAAGATTTAAACGTTCAAAATAATAGAACTCATTGTAATGATTTAAAAATAAAGTTTAATGCAAAATATAACATTTACATATGAAATTATTACTCGATACTTTCTTGATACACGATACGCTTTTGTGTATTGTATGCAATGTTTTTAATACAGTACAAATATGACAATATGATATATGAGTCTATGCAACACACAAAGCAATAACTAAACAATTACATTTTGTATAATTATTACTCACGCAAAATTTTATATTATTATTTTTAGTTTCTGTAACGTTTTTATTCTGCGACTGACACATAGCCACACAATGTGTTTAGCTCATCGAGTGATTAACTTTACTAATGCTCAGCCAATGACAAATGGTTTATCATAGAGTCTTAAATTAGTTCTTGTTACAAAAGTAATATAACCTCATAAACAACCAACAACATATTTGAAAATAATTCATTTTATTGTTAAGGTAAAAGGGTTGAAATAAAATCTCCGCATACGTAAGCTGCTTTCTAAACAAGGAACGATTGTAAAACCACTTAAGAAGCCTTCATGCGTAAGTAGCTTGGTGCAATGCTAAATATATGGGGGTGTATACAAGCCAGAGCTTTTAGTTTAATTCTGAAATAGTGTTATTTTCATGCTTTAAAATGGAATCTTTTGAGCTGTTTTAGCAAATAGCTTTCTGCATTTGGATAAAGGATCGACAAAATTAGTAACCATAACTCTATTTTACTCTACAGATAATCAATTACACAAATCCAATTCGTATTCTACGCCATATTAAAACAACTTAGATACGGATTTACGAAATATATTTATAATTATAACATTACAGTATTTTAAAAAAAATCATAATAATACAATTTCTTTCATTTGAAAATAACAAGAGAATTATTATGCATTCCTGCTAATCAATCAAGAAAATAAAAAAAAACTAGTATTTATATTTCGAAATGTTCATGCCAACCTGTGTAGAAAAAATAAGCAGTATTCTATATCACTCATAGAGTACCGTTAATAGTTCTATTTTTGAAGTCCTATTAAATGTTATCGATATTTAATAAGACTTCTAAAGTATTGGTAGAGATGACAATGAAACTCACGTAAGTGAAAATAATAAAAATAAATTGAGTGAAAATATTAGCCGTAATTATTCGCTAATATTAACGATTCTGATGATTCGAGAAATAGGTGTAGCCTCCAGTAACTGTAAAACAAACACCTTCACAATTTAACTGTGTAACTATGCATAACAATTTATATGGGTAAAATTATGTCCCCAAATAATACCAAAACACTTTCTTTACGGCAAATAGCTTATTCGTAGAACTTTATGTAATGCAATGTTTTTAAAAATTTTACAATTTGTATTGCTAGTACTTTAAAAACCTAACAATATGTAGTATAATATTAAGGTATCCACAAAGTAAGTACCACCAATTTAGTTTATACAGTTAATAATTTATAAAATGTATCTATTTGATTCTTTGCTTCACAGATAACTAAATTATGGTATTGTCAGCCCGCTACATTTCAAAGATAGTATGATTTATTTTGCGGTGTGAGAAATGGCAATGCAAAACGTGTTGAAGGTGGATTTATCACCAATAAATTTATCAGTTTAATTTTACGTACAGCACTGATGCATGTAAAATACAACTGATATTCTTGGTTGGATTAAGTTTGCATCAACGTAATTTACATCAGAGCCGGTATAGAAATATTTGGTCGGTAATTAAAAATCTCGTTCACTTTATTTTTTAGCAACAAGTAGAATTATGAAAAACTGTACAAAAATACTAAGATTTAATTAGTTTTTTAAAATATTGCAAAAATCACTTTTATTTGAAATAATTAATGTACTGAAAATATGGACACTTATTTAATCAGCACTAAATAACCCATATGCACTGGACTTTTTAAAAGTTTCAATTTCTATTTATGCAATTATTAGTGTTCTAAATATGCAATAATAACCACATGTATCAATAAATTCATAAAACAATTCAAAGAACAACAGTAGATGTATAAACACAAATAAATAAAGGCATAAATAAAACAGTATTTAACTACAAATATGTCCTATAAATCAAAGGAATTTAAAACATTTGAGTTGTTTTACAACAAACAATATTTTTGGTTAACTATTATTATGATAAATACGGACTACAGAATTACAGATATTGCACAAGAACGGACCAAAGGGGGATATTCCCAACGCCGAGGCAAACATCAACAAAACTAGACATGTTCCATGTTTGGCTTGTATTGAACCTAACCTAATTTGATAGCAAACAGGCTCGAAGCTAATGAGGTAGCCCTTCAGTGGAATCTGACAATTTCACATGGTTGGCTAAAACATAAAGCTTTAATTAAACATGGTGGTTCTCAAAGAAATACAAGTAACAGTATGTCCTATTTAAATAAAGTGGCATATTTTAAAAGTATATATCCTATAGATACCAATAGAAAGTCCTATACGTAGTGATACTTCCCTTTTTCCATATATAGTGCTCAAACTATATAAGATCGTTTCAGAAAAGTGCAAGTTGTAATTTTAGTAGAGTTACTTTTTACTTACGAAAAATTCCCAAAGACTCCAACCAAGGAGAAGATCCCAATGAAAAGCATTAATTGCCATTTTTCTTTAGCGTTAGTTAAAAAAATAAGATTCGACAGTGTAGGAAAAGTGCAGTAAATTAACATATAAGTTTATTAGTAAACCTGGGTGGCTGAGTGTTAGTGAAGCCAATTGAGTGTCGAATATTTACATTGCTCTTTGTATATCACTTCACAAAATATTCTAAAACAAAAATACCAATAGATTTTAAATTTTGTTCTATGTAATTATATGGGATTTGTCTGAGTGTTTTAGTATTAGGTTTATGCTCAACTATGATGGCAAGTTGAAAAATGCAGTTTAAATCAAGTTGAAAAGATATTGCACGCAGTCATATTATATTTCAAAATTTTACATCAAACTGTATAAAACTAAAATATACAAATAATTACATATTTAATAGTGATAGTAGTTATAACAAGTCCTAAAAATAAAAAGAAATAATTATCATCACCAAATAAAATATTTAACATTAACAAGTATGACATTTCGGATCCCGGTACCTTCAGAAATACTTATAGTATGCGTTTCCTTTTGAGTATTGCTCTTCACAGAGTTATTGACAATGTATTCTAATTTACTTTTTTTACGGTATGATCAAGTGGTAACGATCAGAATAATACTCCTATATAGTTGTTACTTCAACCTACTTGTATGTGTGAAACTTGTGCAAAACAATGTTTTGTTCTGATGCTAACAGAATTTAATTTAATAATTTACCCATAAATCAGGAATACCTTTATTATAGTTTTTTTGGTTTACAAGGCATTTACTGTTTAAGACGATTTCCTTCTCCAATTAGCTAAATATTTTTTTTTTGTAGAGTACGATGAACCTGCTGATATTAAATTTATAAATGAGGAACTATGGATTAGAGAATCTGAATATCTTTTACGGAATTAATATTTAATTGCTAATTTTAATCAAATTAAAAAATATATAAAATATTTAAAATGTATTTTCTTTAATTAAATGTAACGTATATTTTTATCTATGCCCATGAAAATTGACGATTACGCAATGAAGATATTATTTTACATTATAAATTAACGTTGTAAGATTAGGATATTATTCTATTTATAGAAAGAATGTGAATTACTAAAGGCAAAATAATAACTTTGTACAAATAACAATTGCATTCACTCTACTATAACATGCAGGTTGAATAACGACTTTGTGTTATTTCTTAGAGCTTTGTTTTACTGTTGGATAAAACGTTTACACTAAAAACTGAATAGAGCAACTAAAAATAGAAACAAAAGCACAAAGAGGCGTGATGTTTTGGTTTAGGTATGTTTAGAAAGTACAATAAGTACGTAATATTTCATTTTGGATTGTGTTACCAAAATATAGCAACTTTTTACGTGGTAATATGTTTCTATACTACATGAACCGCGTAATGTATCGGATAGGATGTTATTTTAAACTAATGGCACATCAATAACAGCAAATGTTAAGTGCAATTTATAAGCTACTTGTCTTAAAAGGACCAAAAAAATAAATATATGAATTAAAAACAATAGTAACTGCTATGTATCAGAATAACAATAAATACAATAACATAAGGTTTCTTAATATAATTTACAAATGTGTAAGATATGACAGGAATTCTTGTGCAGAATATAGAAATAATTCCAGCAAAAAGAGGTTACACTTTTAGAAAATGTTTTGAGCTGGATAGTTTTACAAGTGCCTAAGCAGCGCTTTTTAGAGCCGCATACCTGATTAGTGCTATTTTCTACAAGAATCAATGTAGGCAAAAAGGCTTAGAGTAAGCTAGATAAATAGATCCTGCCAGAATTGGATCGATTGTCCCTTAGATTCTAACTATTTTCACCTTTTTTACACATAAGCATCGTATATTTTGAAGGATAGTTTTTCTTTACCATATACAGGCATTAACGCTCGAAAAGCGAAAGTAATTAATGACAGTAAAGGGTATAATTATGTTTAGACCATTTGAGTTTATCATCCAAAACTACACATAGAAGAGCAGCAGACTGATAAGCTGGTACGATTCACGCTGAAACTCTTGTAATCACGGAAATACGGTAAGAAACTCATTATCTTAGTTTTCTCTTCATTGAAGTGAATACAATTTGACTTCAATATTTAAGAGGCATTATGATACTTTATATGCTGTGAACATCATGAAAAGTAATCAGATTTGTTGTGTCATCTGTATGTTAAACAATGTTTTAATTTATATTGAAAGTAATGAAGTATATATGTAGTATGGAGCCTTGGAGTAGTCCTTCACAGACCTTTATCCAAACCTCATAAAATTGTCCTTTATTACTTAGTACATCTGTCTGATTCCTTTCAAAGATGTACGAGGAATGGATGGAGAGAACCGCAAAAACCATATGTTTGTGAATTTAATAGAAGCCACTTATCAACTTTAAAATCTTGATGAATTTTATCCTCAATTAAAGTTTTATATATATGTATATATATATATATATATATATATATATATATATATATATATATATATATATATATATATTATTGTTAGTTTGGTTAGTTAAATGCATATGTGGCAGATACAGCCAAATACCAAATTATTGAATCGTAAAAAGTGAGGGCTCTGTGGTGTATTGGTAGCACATTCAACCCGGCAAGTGAGAGTCCAGGCGGAGCAAGTACTTTTGCGATTCAACGTCTTTGAAGGTGTGAACCTAAGTAATAAAAGATCATTAAATTTTACTCGAAATTATGCAAATCAATATTTAAAAACTATATTAGAATTTCACCACTGTGTTCGTGTTTCCTAGGAGTGTCTTTTTCTTCATGAATTATCACTAATTTGTCAATAGAAAGCTTATAGCCTGATATGATTTGCGTGGTAGCAGAATAAATACCGGAGCTTTTCCTTTAATAATTAGATCTATTTAAAGGATACCAATAAGAATTTATATGTATAAAAGGCACTCACTTACTAACTAATCTAAAATTATTCAAACTTCCTGATATCTCAGCAAGTTTATTTTTGCGCGGAACGTATGCCTTAACTTCAACATAAAGTATACATCATTTTAATAGAGATGAAACACTCTAAGGGTAAAATTAGGGATGGAGCCCTTAAAAGAACTACATTTTTGTTTTTCTTAGTTTAAAATATCCTAGAAAATTTTTTATATATTTAAGAATTTGACATAAAATGAGTATTAAGGAACTATGCACTTGTAATTCTAGTAGTAGCTGAAATGTTTTAAACTGGATGTAGAGTATAATGGCCAAAAATAGACGCTTTGTGACCGAAGCAGAAATTTTAGACTAAGTTCCTTGATCACCAAAACGCCGAAAGTACCTTGGACTGGAAGAAGACTATTTTAAATTGAACTTTACTGTTTTATGACTACCAAGGCTTTGTATATTTTTTGAAACAGGATCACAGCGCTAACGCTACCATTTCCCTAAAACTACTCTACAAAATAGCGATTGCGTCGGGTCGTTGTAATTTTCTACCAAAGTACTATAGAAGCTTTTTTCTCAGCGGTAGACTTTTCAGACAAACTTGTTTTATAGTTTCCTAATCGGGAGCAAACAATACAAACGCTAATATGACATCGGAGTAGATAGTTTTGACCAGGGAAGACGTTTTAGACCAACATGTATATTTGCTTCATCGGGGCAACAATTTAAATGATTCTAGGTCACTGGGAACAACAGACAGGGGAGAAGATTAAAAGGGCTTGAAGTAGACTATTTTTTTCACTAATATCTATTCAGACCGAATATGCAACATTCGGTTTTCGTCCTTTGAATACAAATTCATATATGTATAAATTATTTTTTTTATCGCAAAATCATGGAAAAAACTGCACTATGATCTCTATGTAAATTTAAGTTGATCAGAATCAGAAACTCTAATTTTTTTACATATTGAACGTCCTAGCAATATACTCATGAAATAACATTTACCATAAACATGACTACTTCCAATGCAAAATGATTATAGGAATTAATCATACTACATCGTATGTACTTATACTAAAATTACTACGGACTTAGTGTTGCCAAAATTGTGGCATTTAAAAATTACCTAGAGAAAAGTGTTTGAGATTTTCCGTCAAAAAATATTGAATGGTACATCATTTCTTTGGTACATATTTACAAAAACCCAACAATCTTTAAATCTGAATTTTAGTAATTTTGAAATTTGTGAGGGAAATTGAACTATAGATCAGCCACAATTTTACATTTTCTGGAGTGTGTAATACGCAACTATAAAAGGTTGTGCCAATAAATGTTTTTAAAAGGAAATTTCGTGCAAATCCACGGCTAAACGCTAGCTACTGTATTATCAATTTAAACATTAGAATTTGTTAATCACTGTCATAATGTAAATTATAAAACTTTCAAACAATAATAAAATTTGAAAAATGTATTTAAATTGTAGACGTTATAATTCAATTTAAAATAGATTTACAATTAAAGATAGTTTATAAATCTCTTTTAAGTATTTTTTTTTTTAATTTTAACAGTTTCATTTTCAAACAATATTTATACCATTTATTAAAGCAAGAAGTGAATTCGTAAGAACATTTTTACAGTTGACCTTTTAATTAAAGTGGTACCTAAACCATGCCCGTGCTGAGACGCCTGACACCGGTCAGAATCCCAGTCCACTCTCTCAGCCTGGAAAATTTTCGACATTATCCTAATCTGAAAGTGAAAAATTGAACATTTAGAATACCCAAATTTTGCAGTAAGCTTATTTGATTGAGTATATTCAGCACCGTCTTGTGGAAAGAAAATTAACACGTTCAATTATATATAATTAAAAATAGATCATCTTAGACGAAGCTTATCGTCGATATTGGCAAGTTAAAGGATTTTTAAAGGACGTGAAGTGTTCGAGAGACTACTAACATTACAAAGTGTGGTTTCTACTACAGAACGGACAATATTTGACATTCTCTCTGGACAATTGGCAGTCCTTAAATACTTTTGTTATTGCGTCACAAACGAGTGTGATGACTCATCTAACATCGACTTTGTAAGAAAAAATCATTAATGGATTACAGTTGATGCAACAGCATTTGGTGAGAGTAGGTAAGAGTAATGTATAGAGAGCAAATGCTGTTTTGCCAAATTCTAATTTTTATAGGATTAATTGCAAATATCTGCAATCTTTTGTAATTTTTATGGAAAGGAAACGTATATTTTTATGTTATCTTAAAGTTTTTAATTTAAATTTATAGTTTTATATATTTTTGAGATATTTCCTTGCATTGTGTTAAGTAACACGTAGAACATAAATAATTGTTGTACTTTTATTTGATTTAAAATAGTGTAAGTTTACATATTGTATTGTTCGTTTTCCAATTAATGCAGAAAGCTATTTGCAAAAAACACATGAAACATTATTTTAATATAGGATAATAACAGTTTTTCAGAATTAAAATAAAAGCTAGGGCTTCCAAATGCGCCCATATTTTTAAGTTTACATTAAGCTACTTACAGATGAAGGATTCTTAAGAGGTTTTGAAATCTTTCCTTGTTTATTATGAAGGCCTTACGTATACGTGAATTTTATCCCAACCACTTAAACCTTTACACGAATTATTCTAAAGGTGTTTTTATTTTACCAGTTTATATTATTTTTAGAAAACCAAAAGTAATTTACTGATTCATTCCGAACCATTTTTCACTGAATGAGTATTATTAAATCCTGTGACAATATGGGCTAGAATATGTCATTGCTGCCTGTCAGTCTATCCGTTTCGTAATGGTAATAAAATAGAATATATCAGATTTTATTATGAGAATAATAACACATGTAACTTAAATACTACAACACATACAAACATAATTGTTAGAGATTTTGTGTAGCATATAGTAAGAAGAAGAGTGTAGCGACTTTCATTATTAACACACAGTCGTGAAATCCAACATGTGTATGTATTATGATAGCAAGTTAAATGTAAAAATATAGTGGACGCTCAATTTCACATGAACCCTCATAAAAAAAAAAACAAAACGAAAATGAGGATGGGTTCTAAAATAGTGCATGTCCAACCATGGAATATGGGAGAGCGTTATTGAAGCTTGTGGTTTAGTATACCGAAATAGTTTTATTTTATCTGCCAGGGGAGGAAAATAAAATTTTTTTGTATTATTGTCTGCCAATCTATGTCCTCAGGACTTATAACAAGGGAATGGGTTATGGACTTCAACATCTTCATGCAACCTCAGCGAAGCCTGCTACGTGACATGTGGTTTGGAGAACTCCAACCTTGTTATTACTGAAGGACAGTAACATTTATTTAAATGTTCTTTCTTAGCGGAAGGTTATTGTTTATATAAATAGAAAACCCATAGAACTTATTAAAAACTATCGTTCATTTGCGTACATTAATCTAAAAATTGTTTGTTTTTATTTAGCCCTTTTAGGCTAGAATTAAATGCTGCCAGGTTTCAGTTTTCTAAAATTGAATTTATTTATGTACATTAAGTAAACATTTAATATGTTTATATTCTGGTTTTGTGGCTAGAATTAAGTGCTGCCTAAGTTTCCTTTATCTTAATTATCGTACTTTCAGGAGAAGTTATCTATGTTTCAAATTAGTCCATATTCAAAAAGGTTATCTTTAAAGGCTATTAATTTTACTCAAATTATTTAAAACTGATTGTACGTAATCCTGACTACATTTAAAATACTTAAATTAGGAAGAAAGGGATTAGCGTCTAACTATAAAGTAGTGTGGACTATACATTGAACTATTAGGTCACATGATAGGGTTATTTTAAGAAATATGCTGGATTTATAAGAAATTTTAATATAAACGAAATATGGTAAAAATTACTCATAGAAAAACAGAACTAATTTTGATCACTGTGGTTTTGTACGATTTCTTGTTACAGTTACAATAAGACATTTTTTAATATCTGAATTTATTAAGTGGTAAATAAAATTCCTTAAAAATCTTTTTACAAAGTGAAAAACCTTGTCTGAGAGTCAGGTTTTTTTATTCCTTTATCTTAAAGAGTTACCCTTGTCCAATTATATTCATTGGAAAGTTATTGGATGAGCGCTAGTGAAGCTTGAGGGAAGCGTGATAACTTGAGGGACTGAAAATACTGTATTTATCTTTATCTTTTTAAACTATTAATCCTTTGACTATCGTATATTTAGTTCTACAAATGTAATAGTGGAGTTTCGACAATACATATCATCTATATACTGACTTAACTTTTCAGGTAAATTTATCCCTTTTACGTTTATTTTCGTCAGAAACTGTAATGGGTGAATTGTATTAACACCACAGACGTATCTTTTCTCTTAAAACAGATACTAGAGGACACACCTGTTCTCTTCGAGGACAAATCCCAATTCACCATTATTAGCTTATTTTACCACATTCGGAATTGCATTGGTTTAGTCAAACAATATTTTTATATAATTATCTAAGCGAAGATGAAGGCTTGAAAAAATTCTTCCTGTA